>NC_056540.1:32177500-32247500 GCF_910596095.1 Thunnus maccoyii
GACTCTGTTGAGTAAATGTTGATGGCTGGATGTCAGACTGGAGCTTTAACATTAAATGAAGGGACAATGTCAAATAAATAAATAAAAAAATCGGGCACTGGAAGTTTCCTTCGAGCCGAACAACCAATCAGACTGAAGATTCCTCGATGCACGAAAACCCATCGACTGATGTTAGTGCGCAACCTGAGCTGACTGCTGAGTGTGTGTGTGTGTGTGTGTGTGCGCAGCACTACGACTAACAAAAGGCACAGCAGAGGGCCATTAGGGAGAGGGAAGTTAACAAGCTCCATAAAGATGGAGGGAGGAAGTTATTGACTGCCATTTGTCTGGGTTGTTGTGTGTGGCGGCGTGTCGGTGTGTGTGTGTGTGTGTGTGTGTGTGTGTTTTTCACTCTTAGTGTGTGTGTTTGTCATTGTGTGTTATGAGTGTGTGGTCTTTTGTTTGGGGGTAAACAAAGCCAGAGGTCACACTCGTCAACACACTGCAGTACAAGGTGACAACAGTTCAGCTGTTTGGTGTGTGTGTGTGTGTGTGTGTGTGTGTGTGTGTGTGTGTGTGTGTGTGTGCGCGTGTGTGTTTGCGCAGCTGGTTTGATTGACAGGGCGTCCTGACTGACTGTCTTAAAGTTAATGGCACTGTGGTTATGTGAGGTCATGTGAGTTTCAGGTCAGATTCAAACACTGATATTATGGTCACATGATACAAACGTAAACAAACGCTGTGTATGGCTGTGCTGCGTTCAAGTGCTTGTTAGACTGCAGGAACAGTCTGACTGTTAACAGCTGTAACAGTAAACAAGCATTAAAATATGTAAACTGTTTCTCCATAGAGACACTATACTATTCTGTGAAGGTGTGTTGACATTATAAGCAGCTGAATTTACAGTTAAACATCAGTTCCTTTCTAGAAAATTATAGGAATCTATGGGGCCCCAAAAATACATATGTTTCCCAGTTTTTTGTACATTTTTGGGTAAAAGTGCAAATAATTGACTCTCAAATACAAAATAACTCACCTCGGGTTACAAGTAGATCCTTATTTCCATAAAATGTAATAGAAGAATGAAAGAGAGCAAATGTCTGAACCTGGTTTGACTGACATTTTCAAAATACACACACAAAAAAAACCTACACCCAAATTTCAAATGTAAATGTGGAGAATTTGTATCCAAACCTCTGAGTCTGTTATTGTGCTCATGGCGGCTGTGTCGAGTGTGGATGACACTGACGCAGCTATACTGTACAGTTTTGCTGCAAGTTGAATTACTGTAGTAATAACTCCTAAATTGAGATATTTCCAGCTCAGCTATTGTGACAACTGGGAACAAACTTCTTTTAGTTTCGGTAAAATATTCCCCCCTCCTTAGCAGAAGTTAACTTGAGCACAATGTCAAACTAAATAGCAAAGTTAAAAAATACAGGAAACTATTATTCAGATAGACATTTCTGCTGTTTGTTTGCATTCACTGCGCTTCTAAATATCACTATAAATTATAAATGCAACCAATGTCAGTTGAAAGACGAACAGATGCAGATTTGCACTGAGATCAACCTGTGAAGCTGCAGTGATGAAGAAGTTCTTTACAGCAGGCGTCCTCCAACCTTTTAATCATCGCAGATCAAACCGAAGCATAAAAAAACAAAGCGTAATGCAGCGAATACACCCTTGATCCTTGATCTGATGCCAGTCTGGAGCAGGAAGGGGGGCCGTCATGGTCCTGAGTGTAAGTGCAGGCAGTGAAGAAGAAGTTAGTACAGACTAAACAAGGTTATATATAAATGTTGATTAATGGGGACATGTTATGCTCTTTGTGATTTTCTGTAAAATCCTGTTATGATGTCATATATATTTTCTTTTTATTTAATAGGGATAGGGACTGCACAGAGAGTTTATAGCTATTGCTAATTTTCAACTCTTGTCCCTAGTTGGGCTTCAGTGTAATTAAAATATACGGCTTTCATCATCATAAAAGCCACAGTGCACTACAGATATGGAGGTACAATAAAATACACATACTGAAATATATTGATTGTGATGCACAGTTTGAAAGAAAAGGAAAGAAAAATTAACAAAACAATACAATTAGCTAACCCACGATCGAACCTTGAGGAATACCCGTTCTGTTTTTTTTTTACAACGGATGACTTTTCTTGGTCAACTTTCACACACTGCTCTCTAGTTCGACTCAAACCAATCAACTGCTTGGTTGAAACGTGGTCAAAGTGAACTGAGGTGAACGTACATAGAAATGCTCCCTGTGAGTACTCCTCTGAACCCTTTGCTTGCGGCAGTTTTTACTACTTAAACGTCCATTCGTTCCGTAGCCTTGGTTGCTAAGGTTGTTGCTAAGGTTTTTCCATGTTTTTTGCATTGTCCACACTCATATTTCTGACCAGACTTTGGCTCGAACATGTACGGATGTATGTGAAGTTTCTATTTTAAGTAAAGAACGAGAAACAGTAGCGAAATCCAAGAGCCGGCCAATCAGAGCAGAGCAGGCTCATCGGGAGGCGGGGCCTTAAAGAGACAGGAGCTAAAAACGGCCTGTTTCAGACAGAGGCTGAACTGAGGGGCTGCATAAAGAGCAAGTATAAGATAAATAAGCAGTTTGTAACTGTAAATCATGCAAAGATATTCCAGTAGAGCCCCAGAATATTAATATTGACCTGGAAATGTGCAGAATATGTATCATTTAAGTTGTTCGATTAAAGAACTACAGGTGGTCCTTAAAGAAATTTAGCCATTTCGAGTATATTTCTTAAGAGTAGAGCAGTATGTAATTGTGTTCCAGGATGGACAATGAGTGCCCCCCCACCCCAACCACCCCCAGCACACACTCTTCAAGAGCTTCGCCTGCAGCAGGACAGGGAGAGTTTGTTTTTTCCTGCTTGGACTCTCTGTTGTGGCTCATCCATTGTTGTCTTGTTCCTTCCTGTGTGTGTGCATGCATGTATGTATGCATGTATGTTGGTATATGTGTGTGTGTGTGTGTGTGTGTGGGTGGGGTGGTGAAGGGGGGGGGGGGGGGGGGGGGTGGACCCTGGGGGATCCTTTTAACCGTTGGACCACAGCCCACGCACTTCCTGAAAACTGCCTTATCCTCCTGCATCACAGCACAGGAAATGCTGACATCATTTCCTGTGTGTCGGGAAAAAAATCGTGTAAAAGTGATGGAGCTGGGATCGTAAAGAAAGGATGAGACTCTCTCCAGGAAGTAGACACATCCTCCTATTGAAAGAGAATTCTTAAAAGTTTAGGATCAGTCAGATATTCCGTTAGTTGTTTATCAGGCAAAAATGTCAAATATTATCTGGTTCCAGCTTCTTAAATGTGAGAATTTGCTGCTTTTCAGAGATCGAGGGATATAAAAAACCATGTTGACGGGACACACTGAGCCTTAGTGATGCAAACACATGTATTGATGGAGCCAAACAAACATTTTCATTGTTGTGTATCAGCCAGGAAGGATTGATACGTTTAGTGACATCACTCTGATTGATATCAAGTTGTGATGTCATGTTTTGTTTGTTCACATGATGCTGAATCTGCTCCACAGAGTTAAACGCTGTGTTTGCTTCTCAACACTTCCTGGTTCACACACACAAGTGTGGATGTAGCTGTAAAAACTTTTTGGATGACTATGAACCAAGATCTCAAGTTATAAGGAGCCACTTATTTTCTTTGATTTTGATTTACTGTCGCTGATCCCGAACAGACGACGGAGAAACAGGCGTCTTAGTAAAGAGGAGGTTCTGCTGATTTCTGTTTGGCAGAGTTACGATGTTGAGATTAAGCCGGTACAAATTTTGACACAAAATTGTTCAGCTCATTTCATACATTATCATATTCAGTATTTTTAGATTTCCTCATCACATCCTCTACAAACACCAAAACAGGAACGAATAAAAAAAAACGAAAAAGAGAAGCTGCTTCTGCTGCTGCAACAAAAAGCGTGCGGCATCACTGAGAGGAAAGACATTTTCAAATTTAAACAGACCGCTGACCTTTAGGGAGTGTGAGACCGAGAGGTGTGGCTTTACAAAAAAAAATCTGCTTTGAATCTCTGCAGCTGTACCCTCTCTCTCTCTCTCTCTCTCTCTCTCTCTCTCACACACACACACACACACACACACACAAGCGCACACACAGGTTTTGGAGGGGTTTAATGACTTTTCCCATGTGGACAGACACAGTTTGGCTTTCAGCTGCTTCTCACTTTTTACTGCTACATCCTGCCTGTACGCTGAGTGTGAGTGTGTGAGAGAATGTACTCGTGTTCTTGTGTCAGCACTGCTTCAGTAAAATGTGTGTGTGTGTGTGTGTGTGTATTTTGTGCATGCAGGTGATTTATCTAAGTCAGTGCCTGCTCAGCCGACCACCGTAGTTGAATCCTAATTCTCCCTCTCTCTCTCTCTCTCTCTCTCTCTCTCTATCTCTCTCCACCGTCAAAGAGCTGCTGTTCATTCACAGTACAGAGGATGGGGGGGTGGGGGGGGTGATCGAGGAGGGTTAACCTTCCCTCTCTTCTTTCCTTCCTTTAGTCCCCGTCCCCCCCTCCACCTCCACCTCCCCACCCTCCCTCCCTCCCTCCACCCTCAGGTAGTATTCTGTCTTAAGAGAGCTTTCATGTGTTTGCAGATTTGCAGCGACGGACGCAGATTTAGCAAAACTGCTGCTGTTAGATTTAATTCTTCATGACACACATAAAGAACACACACACACACACACACACACACACACACACACACACGGAGTGGAGGAGAGTGTATCTTCCTGCTCAGTGTCTCTCATCCTCCTTTTGTCTCCATCTGACAAACAACCAAGCGAACCACACACACACACACACACACACACACACACACACACACACACACACACACACATAAACACATTTTATTCCTCTGCATCTGTCTTGTATTATTTATTCGAGTCATGTCATCATTCATAAGTGATAATGTCCCAGCAGAGTCAAACAGGAAGTCGCGGGAATGATGAGACCAGGAATGTGGCGTCGTCTTTCTCCGCCGCTCTTTATGTCATTCTTTCCATTTAATGCTCGCCTCTACTTCCTATTAGACCCCTCCCTCCCCCCAAATCCTCCACCAACTCCTCCTCTCTCAACCCTGGGAAAGACCCACTGAGAAGGTGACATTAGAGAGCAGAGGATGTGAGTTTCTCCGACCCGGCGGAGCTGTAACAAGCGTTTTCGGATCAATAATTAAATTTTTCTCTCCGCTCGATTGTTTCTGCCTCAGACGCAGAGACGGACAGGCTCAATAAAGGATCAAATCAGAGTCGTTATTTTCCAGATGTGTAGAGAGTAAAAATCGGGGGCCGTTTACCAAATAAAACAAAAGAGAAAAATTGAAGAATGACTGTTCACTTTGTAGAGTTTCTTTTAGTCCCACAATGTGTCGTGTGCCAGACCAGCAAAACAAGCTCGTTTGACCACTTGAGCAATAAGAAAATACAGACAGTTCAGCACCATGAGTCATACAGCTGGTTTGATATGTTATTGATATGGTGTATTATGGTATATATGGTAAATAATGGATATACATACATGATGACATATTATGGTAGGTATTTTAAGGCAGGGGTTCAAAAAACAACAAAAAACATAACATGACAAAAAACCGTGCTGGTAAATATGAGTCAAGCCACAAGTCACGTGTAACGACCAAAAATACATATTCTGTTTACCCTCGGTGAGACAATCGGCCTTCTGGGAAAAATGAGATCAAGTCGCGGTGGGACGGCCGACGTGCAGAGTAGCATCCGAGCCTGTTGCTCGCCTTTGAGCTTGTTACGGTCGCAATGGAAAACTCTGACTCACATTACTAGTTGGCAACAGACATTTGACTGCCTGTATTTGACAGAGAAGGTTTTACTAACTGGTAGCCAGTATAACCAGAATGAAGCAAAGTCAACTTGTGTGAGCTGAAGCTTCAGGCTGCTGTTTGCTGATTGTTCCATCAATGATGGAGACAGAGACGTGTCTTCTGAAGCAGCATCCACAGAGCTAGCTAGCTAGCTAGCTAACAGCGGCTTTGTCTCTACTGTTGTAATTGGCGTGGCGATACTAAAACGTAACTGGTCCCTGAAATTATACATTTTAATTTGATGTTTTTATTTATTTTGATATAAAAATAACTAGCTTTGTAAATTTTGTAAATTACCCGGAAAAATAACTGCCTCCGCAGCCCACTAGGTTGGATCCACATGGAGAGCCAGGGCTAGCGGGCTAACATTAGCTGAGAGGCTAGCGGAGCGTTAGCCGCAGCATGACCGGAGGGAAGCACAGCCAGCTAGCCTCTGCTAGCCTCCCAGCTAACGTTAGCCCCAGCGCTCTGACGCCCATCTGTGAGTCACATAATGGCATCTTATAGTGGTATATATATAGTATTATGCCATGGTGTGGTATATGATGGTGTATTATGGCATGATATGATACATGATAGTATAATAAAGTTTGGTATTGTACAGCATATGGTGGTATATTATATATTATAGTGTGGCATATAATGGTATATTATAGTATAAAGTATATAAAATGGCACGGTATATGGTGTACTGTAGTATGATACATAGCATAGCGTGGTATGTGATGGTGATTCTGCACATTTAATGTTACCATAAAGCAGCTTGGTGTATTATGGTATGTTATATGACAGTATACTGTGTCATGGTATAGTACATCATGGTATATTGTGGTATTGTATTGCATATAATGGTATATTCTGGTATATCATGGTATGGTATGGTATATGACGCTATATTGGAAGGTATAGTATGCATGATATACTGCATCATGGTATGTTGAGGTATTGTATATTATGGTATAGTGTTATGTTATATGAGGCTATATTGGAGGGTACAACAGTATATCCATATAGTATATACAGTATTATAGAGTATTATAGTATGATATGGTATATTATGGCATGGTGGAAGTATTGCAAAGTACAGTGTAGTACAGAAAAGTTCACTGTGTGTGGTTCCAAAAATCCAACCAGAATATAAAAAGATAATAAATTGAAATAAAGATCAGCAGACATTCCACATGTCAGTAAACATCAACAACAAACAAGGTTGTGTTTGTGTGATCATGTTTTTGTGTGGTTTTTTTTTGGTTCCCAGCAGAGGCTCCATCTTTCTGCCCCCGGTTCTCTGTCATTAAAGCGTCTCTGGAACGCTGCCGCTCACTTAACCACAGCGTTCTCATGACTCCGCCCACTCCACCCTCAACTCCCACCCCCCCCCCCCCTAAAACCTCTTCTCCCAGTACCACAAACCAGTTCTGCCAAATCCAGCCACCACATTCCTCAGCGGGAGGAACACAGTTTGTTTTTCTGTTCTGACCATGGAAGGGAGAAAAAAAAAAAAAAACATGGAGGAAGTTAGGGATGGAAGGAGGGATGAGGAGGAGAAAGACTTAAAGAGGAGGGCAGGAAAGAGGGAGGAGGAGGAGGGATAAAGAACGAGAAAGAGAGGCTAATGCAGTCTGATGTATTAATCACAGTCAGAGGTAATTGAGAGGCCGAGCGAGGACCGGGCAAGCGAGCTGTCCTCCATCACTGTCTCATTCTCTCTCTCTCTGTAAACACTGCTACTGTACCAGCTGAATATTAATCCACTGATACACCCTGTGTGTGTGTGTGTGTGTGTGTGTGTGTGTGTGTGTGTGTGTGTGTGTGTGTGTGTTTAAAGTGACTTATGGTGCAAGTGTCCTTACAAGAGTCCGTGTTGTTGTTCTTGTTTTTGGCATCGGCGTTGGCTCAGTGAACGTGTGCGTGTGTGTGTGTTATTTTTTTTTCTCTTTGGCTGACACTTTCGCTTTAGTTCATCCTCGTGATTGTTAAAGGAGCAGTCCAACACTTTGTCAAATCCTCTCATTAACCATATTATCCAGAGACAGATGAGAAGATCAATAACCGTTACATCTCCAGTGCAGCGATAAGCCCCGGGACGTATTTAGCTCCTGGAAGCTGCATCATAAGCAAGACTTCCTGCAACTCAGGAGGTTACGTAAAACAAACTATAGAAGCAGGATTTCACTACTTTTTCTCCTTTTTAACTCAAAATATCAATTTGTCAAATACATCCATACATGTTGGAGCTGAAATCTGAAATATATCAATCTAAAATATGATAGAAAACAATGGACAACGCAAAATAATCATGGAAAAACGGGGCAGGTCTACATACATTTACCTCAAGTTATGGAACTTTGACCATGTTTAGCATCAATATCTGACATCATAACAGTATATAAATAACAGGAAACCACAAAAAGCATAATATGGTCACTTTAAAACAACTTCAAATTCTGATTTACATGTTATATATTATTGTGTAGAAATCAAGATGTAAAAACATGGAGGTGATCAGGCTTTTGGAGGATCCTCGTTATCTGCTTGTGCATCAGACTTTATATAATGGTTTCAGAAAAGTCCTGATCCCTGAGAAACCTGAACATGCAAGTTCTCCAATAGAAACTGGGATACTGTGGCACCTTGTCCAGGTTTCTGAACGTTGTTTGGCATGTGCACAGGTGCTTCCTAAACTGGAGTGAAGTTGTAGTTTATCAGTAAAGCAAAAGAATCAAATAAAAATTAAGTGTCCAGACAGCCAGAAAATTAAACTTTGTTCATCCTCGACTGTTGAAGTAATGAAGTACAAACACGAAACAGACGAGCGAGACGCGTCTGCACACAGCTGATCAGAAACCTGGATGTTAGAACCATGTTTACAAGGTGATGAATAACTAGACTTTGTCTTCTATGTCAAGTTAAAAACAAAACACACACACATACTTGAACGTACGAATCATAAAACATAATAAAATGCAAAAACACATAATAAAAATATGTAACAGAAATGCAAAATTCCACCATGCAAACTCACATAAAACCATAAACCTCAACTGGCAGCACAACATAAAACCTTCAGTACATCTAGCCTTCGTCATCCAGCCCGGTCTCCGGTGGTTACATCATCATCACCCAACAATTTTACATGAAAGACACATCAACAACAGACTCATCAGGAGCTTTTAATGTTTTGATGGCATGAGTTAAAATAATTTCATAGAAATCACTCTGAAGAGACTTTAAAAAGACTTGAGCTGCCAACAGATCAGACAGTTTAACACCAGCAGTCAGCTTTCCATCCGAATGAAGCTCAAATTTTGACCGAAATTTCAGAAAATCAAACAGAAAATGTGAATGAATGTGTTGCATCCACTACTGTGTTGTGAGTATTAATAGTTGAGCAAATCAAAGTGAACAGTTGGTGGCGCTGATTCTCCTGTCGAGTGCAGTGATCCACAAAAAGAAGAAAGTGGTGCATCGTGATGACATAATTACTAGCACAACAGTCATCTCCAGCGTTTCCACTTTTGTTAATGTGATAAGTGAAAAAGCGCATAAAAAAGGATGTGTGGAAACTAGGGATGCACGATATCTGATATGCCAATATTTCCAACTCATTGTGGCCGATTGCCGATACCGATATATGCACATATTTTTTTCCAGCTGGCTGAGGAGACTATTATGCATGCGAGCATAGATTATACTAAGTATGATCAAGAAAGACAATATATGAAGGAAGAACTTAGGAAGACTGGAGTTCAGGATCTCAGCATTAAAACTTTAATGAACCTGCCAAGTGGGAGCAGCAGCAGAGTTTTCTTTGAGTTTATTAGACAGACAGGATTAATGTGTTGGATTTAATCTCTGGTCCACAGTCCGGAGCAGAAGGTGGCGGTAATGCACCTAATACGCTGGTTGCCAACCGCCGTTATAAACCAAAAAGATTTTTTTTTTCCAAACAGAGTGGTACATCCTGTGTTTCCTATCTGTGCAGCCGAACTTAGCAGCTCCTCATGGACTGTTTCACCCTGATGGTCCCAGTGTTTCCTCCGCAGGCTGCACTCCACTCAGCCGCCCGTCAGACCCGCTGCTTCTTCCCACTTTAATCTGAATAACAAACCGGGGCTCGGTGCTCCGGTTGGATCCACATGGAGAGCCGGGGCTAGCGGGCTAACATTAGCTGAGAGGCTAGCGGAGCGTTAGCTGCAGCATGACCGGAGGGAAGCACAGCCAGCTAGCCTCTGCTAGCCTCCCAGTTAACGTTAGCCCCAGCTAACCATGTGGATCCAACCGGAGCACTGAGTCCTGGTTTGTTATTCAGGTTAAAGTGGGAAGATCGGCGTGAAACAGTCCGTGGAGGGAAGCACAGTCAGGCAGCGGAGGAGAAGGCAACAAATCGGCCTCTCATAATCGGCAGAAACGGCCGATGCCGATATTTCATTTTAGAGCTTTTATCGGCCGATACCGCTGACATCCCGATGATATCGTGCATCCATAATGGAAACCCAGCTACTGTCTAACTATGTCAACATTATATCCCAAATATAATCCTTTCATCTTTGTGCTAAGCTAGGCTAAAAGAAACCGATATCTATCCTCTGATCTGCAGAGGACTTGCCAAAATAGTGGACTGTTTCTTTAACAGAGCAGTTTCACTACACACACACACACAAACACACACACACACACACACTCAGAGCAGATAATTGGATAATAAGTTAGACTACGTCTGTCACTTTCTCAATCGGTTTAATTTATTTTCCTGTTTATCATAAAGTGTTTCTCCACTCTTGCTGACACGTCTCATTATTCACTCACCCAGTAATCACAAAACACACTGTAACATAAAACAATGATGATAATACATAACAGCCAATATCTATAACATCATAAGCACTTCTAATACTGACTAAATCTCCCCGTCTGCTTTCTCCTTGTAAACCTCGATGATGTGACTGATGCTTTGTTTAGGTCTCTACGGCAACAGCTCAGTGTCTACAGTCTGGTTGGCACGGTTACAGCTGGCGTCCCCTGCTGACCTTTTACCTTTCATCATTGTTGTAGTAAACACACACACACACACACACACACACTCACCTACAATCCATCTTGTCTTTGTGGCTGCTGACATAACCGAGCTCTCTGTCAAAGTGTTGCCGTGGTAACAGCATATGCATAAGGAGATACTACATACTCTTCAAGGACCATTACTTAAACTTATGTTGAAGAGAAAAACAAAGGTAAACAGTGAAGTTGTGACCTAAACTGTGTCAAGAAAGCTTGTTCAACTCTGACCCCGCCGTATTTTCCCGTAACTGTGCTCACTTTCAGTTTGACCTCCAAACAAAGTGCTTTAGATCATCTGTGTGAACTGCAGCACGTTCTCGCTGCGATGATGCCGCTTTTTCCAGATCGGCAGCTGACCAATGACCTCTGGACAAACTGATATCTGTACATAAAGCAGCAGCTGTATTTGCCACATACATGTTAACCTAAAGAGTATTAGCCGAGTTAGCGGTTGGTGTTACTTTTGAGTGCCTTAGTTTAGTTTATTTGGGTTGGTTTAGTTTAAGTTGCTCGACTGCATTTTATCAAATTTACGTTTCAACATTTGCAAGTAACTAATGTTTTATCACCTTTTGCTGACTGAGTGGCAGGTTTATTAATGTTCACAACCTGGAAATTGTGAATATGAAATGTTTGTTAAATGTTTCTGATACATTGGATCAGCAGCTGTAGACTCCCGTACTTCACCAGCTATTTACTCCAAATACTGAAGGTACTGAAACTTTTCTTTTTAGCTGCTACTGAATTAACTTTAATCAGCTACAGCTGATCTAAATGACTCAGAGGGTGACGAGTGAAGTGATGTAAAAGGTTTGATTAGAGAGTATTTTGACAATACTCTGGTGGTTCAGATTTATCATAACCAATAGAAATGATGGTTAAAACTACAAAAAATAACCACCTGGAATGATCCTTTAATAGCGTGTAGTCATATTTTTAAGCTAAAATGTTTGAGTGAAATTTCATCCAAATTTTCCAAGTTTTCTATTTCTGTTTGGCAGCAGTTAAATTGGCTTTTGAAATATCAACTATTGGTTTCAATCCAGTCTCATAGAAATTATGTTTGTGTAGGAAACAGTTTGTTTATCCAAATTAAATCTTGTGGAGGTCTCGGTGTAATTACTCCCTGGATCATGTTCAAGGTTAGAGAATGATTGTGGTTTTGGTTAAATGTTCAATTAGTCCTCTGGTACTTTAAATTATCGTTGACTTTTTCAACATCAAAACAAGACTGTAATTTTTCCTTGAACTTTAACCAAGAGCTTTAAATTCCTAAAGATAATCATAAATAAAAAAAAAAACTGCTTGACTTGCTCAGATCTGGATACTGTAAGAAAACTAATGAGATAAGTTTTGCTGACATGGTCAACATTTATCAACTTGGCTGAAAACGTTTCCTAATTATGTTGATGAAAAAACAATTTAGGAGGCATTACATTTCTCCCAAAACATATTTAGGGTTGCTAAATAAGAGCATATAAATATAATTTATAGGAGACAGGGCTGATTTATTTTGTGCTCAGCTCTACAAAGTTACACATCATGTCACATGATGTGACTCTGGGTGGAGATTTTGACAATCAGGACTTAAAGTGATCTATGTTTTTGGGGTGTTTGCTTGTCTTCACCTCAAGCTCCACCAGGAATCTCCTCTTCTCTTCTACCCAAATGAAACAGACAAAGATGCCAGAAAATGCTGGAATAAATTCCTTTTTTTTTTTTTTTTAATTACAAGTCTGGTTCTGTGGCTGTGTTTGCAGTGAATTAACAAGCAGTGAAGCAGCTCCACCTCTGTAATGTTCAAAAATACTTTCTACAATTCACAGAAGGATCATATCTAAAAAAAAAAAAAACTAAAAAAACAAGACATTGGCTTTCATTTTCTTCTTTGTCTCTGGCCTTAAAAAAAAAAAAAAAAAACATTATTAAATTATCTGCTGGCTCACAAAACCCTGGCTTCCAGTTTCGGAGCGGTAAACATGTTCCTGCCTCAGACCGCAACAAATTAACCAACGAGGTGGAGCCGCTCTGCCGCAGCTCTGAGTTTAATTAAACCACAGACGAGCTCGTGTCGAACTGCGAGAATCAGCAAAAGTAGAGATACGAGGTTTTCACCCCCCAGCAGACTGACTAGCTGCTGCTCTCACTGCTTTATTATAACAATATATTTCACACTGGTAACAACTTATTTCACTCTTAATTTCAAACTAATTTGCAGGTATGTTACTGTTAATTCTTTTGACATGTTGTTTACAGAAAAAAGAAAAATAGGCCATGTGATTTGGTAGTAATTTTAAGGGAAATGGAGGCGGTAGAGCTCCTTATATTTGATATTAGAAAAGTGTTTGGTAGCTTGAAAGGAAATAGACGAGCGTGCTGGTGAATTTTCAATCATCCAGTGATATCCACTTGGGAAAGAAGTGCAAAAAAAATCCTAAATAACTGGTTCTTTAACTAACAGGGATCCATAACCAAAGTAAACATTCATCTGTGATTCAAGTTTATGCTCCACAATAGTGAAGCTTTCCTGTAATTTACAACCACACAGGGAATGTTTTAGCTGTCAAACTGTCTTGTATATACTTGTTCTGGACCTCTAAATATATCAAACTTTAGAGGTTTTATGGTATTAGGTGTTGCACACCAGCAGAATATCTGGACATCAAGTTGAACTCAAGCAATCTATGTTTTATTATCCTTCCAAAAATATTGAGCCAGAGGCTACATAAAAGCTGATAACTTATGAAACCAAGATGTGTTTTACTTCACCTACAGCGGTAATTGTGTTGATTCTGCTTGTGTGTTATTTTTCATGTGGGTAAAGAAAATCTGCCGTCATGTATGTGCAGAAATAAGCTTCCCAGCATGAAACTAGACACTTTCTCTGCTTCCTTCCTCCTTCCTCGTACAACCAACCAAAATGCCAACTTCTGCTCACCTGGACCTATTTATTGCATTTATCTTATATAACTAATTCATCTGCTGTTCAGTCCTGTCAGTTTTCACTTGAGACCCTCAAGAACATCATTTGTATATACACGGTGGAAGTTATTAATGTGTTCATATATTAAACATATATTCAGTGTACATTTAATTGTGTTTAATATTCAGTGACAGTCCTGCAGCTTGCTGCACAGCCTTTAGCAATATCTACTCGACCCACACTAATGTACATTACACTGCATATTACAGTGTATTACCATCACTGTGCAGTGTATATTCTCTATTTTATATTTTTACATTTAATTTATTAAGTTATTAAGTTGTTGTTTGTAATTTGGCCCTTTAATTGTATTTTTTGTCACTTACCTTATTTGTTTTTTGAGGTTTATGTGAAGTAGCTTCCTGTCCACCAAGCTAACTACTTACCTACTTACTTACTTATTTTCAGAAAATTATATGTATTTCTTCACTTCTAGAAAAGTATAATTACATTCTTATTTCTGGAAAATTATACTTACTATTCTTCACTTTCAGAAAATTATGTTTTGTCATACTTCTGGAAAAGTATAACTACATTTTTACCTCCAGAAGTGTATATATGCTTTTGTATTTCCAGAAAAGTACATATACTTCACTATTTCCAGATAAGTACGCTTACTTTCTTATTTTCGGAGTAAGTATACGTAATGTCTTACTTATGGAGAAGTATACTTCCTTTCTTACTTCCTGGCAAGTACACATACTTTCTTATTAGGCTAACTTTCTTATTACTGGAAAAGTACTTCCTTTTTTATTTCCGGAAAGTATACATAGTTCTTTACTTCCAGAAAATTATACTTACTTTCTTTCTTTACTTCCGGAAAGGTATACATGTTTTCTTTCTCTTGAAAAGAACATTTACTTTCTCATTATTATTATCTACATATTTCCAGTAAAGCACACTTACTGTCTTAATTCCAGATAAGTAGTCGGAAAGTAAGAAACCCATAAAGTGAAGTGTTACCTTTTACATTCTTATTTCTGGAGAAATATACTTACTATTCTTCACTTTCGGAAAATTATGTTTTTTCTTACTACCAGAAAAGTATAACTACTTTTTTACTCCCAGAAGTGTATGCATGCTTTTGTATTTCCAGAAAAGTATACTTACTTTCTTACTTCCTGGCACGTACGCATACTTTCTTCATTGGAGAAAAAAGGCTAACTTACTGGAAAAGTATACTTACTTTTTTATTTCTGGAAAGTATACATAATTCTTTGACTTCCAGAAAATTATGCTTACTTTCTTTCTTTACTTCTGGAAAGGAATACATGCTTTCTTTCTCTTGAAAAGAACATTTACTTTCTGATTATTCTTATCTACATATTTCCAGTAAAGCACACTTACTGTCTTAATTCCAGATAAGTAGTCGGAAAGTAAGAAACCCATAAAGTGAAGTGTTACCTTTTACATTCAGCACATGCTGTGTACATCCTCTTTTTAAAAAACAGCCAGCTGGCAGTCAGGAGGTTTATTTATGATCGGTGAGTCATTTAATTCCAGTAAAAATATAACTGCAGGGTGTAACACAGACACTGACACAGACACAAATCAGATTATTGAGAAACATTTTTACTTCTCTGCTCGCTGCTTGCTTTGCTGGAAGTCGACTCACACTGATAACACAATAAGAGGAAGAAGAGGAAGGAGCTGTTTGTGTGTGTGTGTGTATACTGTATGTGTGTGTGACCTCATTTCACAAACACCTGCTCAGTGTGCCAAAGGTCAGCTGACTGGCACAGGGAGCCGAGACGCCGTGCAGGTTGGAGGTTGGTGTTGTGTTGACGTTCATCAGTGTTTCTGCGGGTTAAAGTGTCCTCAGGTGAGAGCTCAGGGCTGAGCAGGCGGACGGGGAGGATTCACAGGAGGGTCAAAGTACCGCTCAGGTCCTGGTCTCTCTGCAGGTGTTATCAGTGTCTACATGTGGAGGAGGAGCTGCTATTTGTGGCCTCACCTGCTGAGAGCTGTGTGCAGAAAGTGGAAGGCATAAAGGAGGACAATTTTTCACACTTTGTTTCCTCACATTACTAATTTGTGCCCTCAATATACTTATTTTGTCCCCTCAATTTAGTAATTTGTACCTTTGACTTGCTTAATTTCCTCACATTAATCATTTGTGCCCTTATGTTACTAAATCCGTGTGTCCTTGTCTCCTCTGCGCTCTCACTGTAAAACCAGTGGACTTAATACAGTTTGATTTGGGTCTTGGACTCAGATACACTGATATAATTTAGGTTTTGGCTGTTAAACATTGTATCACCCTTGACTTAAAGGAATAATTTGGGGAATTAACAATTTAATATCAGTTTTAACTACGGAGCTGGAGTCAGGATGTGGATTCCGTCCAGAGCGACGTCCAACATACGGGCCTGTATGGAAACCAGAAAATGACAGAAAATTGAATTATTTATTTACACTTTGGCAAGTTTACATCTTTAAATGTCTGCTGAATTAGCTATTAGAAGTTCCTGTTTGCGGTGTAACATGGATGTAGACAACTATCACTGGATTACTTTGATACCGAAGAAAACTTTAAAAAAATGATGAGTCTCAGGAAAGTTCTGAAGTGTCTTTTTTCCAACACATCCTCATAAAACACAACAGTACAGGTCTAAACTTATAATTACGTTTATGCCATCTAGCGTCTTTACAAAACTGTTACTAATCAATGTTAAAAAATAATTAAGTTAAAGTTTCATGGTGTGACAACGCCGTGGTAAACGTCTGGTTAGGTTTAGGCACGAAAACCCCCTGGTTAGGGTGAGGGAAGGATCACGGTTTCGGGTTAAAATGATCACTTGACAAGTGGTTTATACTTCCTTAAAGTTACGCAACCTTCGTTGTCATGGCAACAGTAAACACCACAACCCTTACGGTCTTTAAAAAAATGTTCCGACTCGCAGTTGGAAGCCTGA
The DNA here is from genome assembly GCF_910596095.1 of Thunnus maccoyii. NCBI lineage: Eukaryota > Metazoa > Chordata > Actinopteri > Scombriformes > Scombridae > Thunnus > Thunnus maccoyii. The sequence continues at coordinate 32,194,339 of NC_056540.1, forward strand.
CACTGGCGGTCCACTATCTATCTGGTCCACTATCTATCTGGTCCACTATCTATCTAGTCCACTATCTATCTAGTCCAATATCTATCTAGTCCACTATCTATCTGGTCCACTATCTATCTAATCCACTATCTATCTGGTCCACTATCTATCTAATCCACTATCTATCTAGTCCAATATCTATCTAGTCCACTATCTATCTGGTCTACTATCTATCTAATCCACTATCTATCTAGTCCACTATCTATCTAGTCCACTATCTATCTAATCCACTATCTATCTAGTCCACTATCTATCTAATCCACTATCTATCTAGTCCACTATATATCTAGTCCAATATCTATCTAGTCCACTATCTCCCTAGTCCACTATCTATCTAGTCCAATATCTATCTAGTCCACTATCTATCTAGTCCACTATCTATCTAATCCACTATCTATCTGGTCCACTATCTATCTAATCCACTATCTATCTGGTCCACTATCTATCTAATCCACTATCTATCTGGTCCACTATCTATCTAATCCACTATCTATCTGGTCCACTATCTATCTAATCCACTATCTATCTAGTCCACTATATATCTAGTCCAATATCTATCTAGTCCACTATCTATCTAGTCCACTATATATCTAATCCACTATCTATCTAGTCCACTATATATCTAGTCCAATATCTATGTAGTCCACTATCTCCCTAGTCCAATATCTATCTAGTCCACTATCTATCTAGTCCACTATCTATCTGGTCCACTATCTATCTAATCCACTATCTATCTAGTCCAATATCTATCTAGTCCACTATCTATCTAGTCCACTATCTATCTAGCCATCCACCCAACCTGCCTCCTCCTAAAAGGCAAAATCACCTTATCCTTATATTGACGTCGTCTGAACGAAACTATAAGTCGTTTTTGCAGGACTGAATTTTTTTTAAACTGTCGTTTTTCTTGTGAGGATGAACTGGTTTTTTTCTTTGATTTCTAAGCAGATTTGTGGAGGTTTATTGGCCATGGACATCAGAGATAATGATATCCTCAGGAAGTGCAAGTCACACTGAATGACATCAATATGTGTTCCATGTCTGTGTGTTCAGATTTGACTGAGTTATGACTCTGAGCAGGAATTTTGACTCAAATTCATGTCATGCAGTACCTTTGCTTCACCTTCAACTATCCGGTGCCCCCCCCCCCCCCCCCCGGGAGGCTTTGACTTTCTCCTGCTGAATGTCCATGTCTTTCACAGAGCATATCCTATCATTTCCAAGTGGTTAAAATGCTGTGTAGAACCACGAATTGAATTAATGTGAAGCACAGTGAATATTTGATTAGTAAAAATGCACCACACTCACTTCTGTTTGCTCATGACAAAGGTGTAAACTTTGGGTTTCATTAACAGTTTAGAAAGTCTGTGTTTTTCTATACTCAATTTGTTCAGATTCTGTCCAGCACAGATCTGTTGGGGTTTAAGTGCTTCTTCATTTGCTAGTTTAGTTTGCAGCCTTTTAGCTGACTCTTCCCCTCTACAATATGTTCTACTGTCTGATCTCAGTCAAGGGTTTTTTTCACTCTGACTGCTTTTATTGACTTTATTAAGATGAGTTTCTGTCCCTTCATTGTAATTCAGGATGAACTGCTGCTGTCCTCCTGCCATCTTTCTCTCTGTCTCTCCTCCTGTCTGCTGCTGATTAGACTTGGCGTTAGCGTTAGCATTAGCCCATCCAGTCGTTCCCTACGGGCCTGTTGTCTCTTTTGGCTAGATGCAGCAGTCTTGGCAAACTAGGAGCTAATCCAGACTGGATGCTAATGAACTCTGGCCAGTGTCCACCTCGTTCCTGTAGAGACGTCTGTTTCTATAAAGCCCAACGGCTAACCAGCTAACAGGCCATCGCTCCACTGGCCAACACAGACGGACAGACAGACAGGAGGACAACCACCTGGAGCAAGCTAAATGTCCCTCTGCTAGCTGCTAGCTGCTAATGTGAATAATATGGAGAACAATATGTCGACCAGAGGCTGTGTATATTTACTGATTTTGGCTTCACTATATACACAATAATTGCATTTTTAAATAACTTATGGTGTGTTCTGTTCACCATGTTGTTTTGTGATCATTTTCTCATCAAAATCCATAAAACTGGGCAAATAAAAAAACTTTTCTACAGTTGCTGCACCTCCTGAAGAACTAGAAAGATATTGTATTTATAGAAACTATTTATCCAAATTTCACAATATTTTATTTCAGTCTGAATCTATTTGAAAATATAAAAATGTGTAACCATATTAAGCCAGTGACGTGTAAAATTGGAAATATGAGATAGTTTATGTCTTAAAAGGCGGGTTCACAACTTTTCAAATGTCTTAAAACAACAGTCAGGAGCCCAAATTAATATTGAAACATGTTTTTCTTGCTGTAATCATTCCTCCTGTTCATACTGACCATTAGAAGATCTCTTCATAATGACCTTACAATGGAATTGATGGGGGACAAAATCCACAGTCCTCCTTCTGTGCAAAAATGTATTTAAAAGTTCATCTAAAGCTAATATGAAGCTTCAGCGTCCAAATGAGTCAAATCAAGAAGATATCTTTCAATGTTACAGCTTTTTTTAGTGCCAAAGTTCCTCTTTTTGTTACTATACTTCCACCACAGCAGAAACTTCTAATATTCATGACATCTTTACTGGGCGAGTCTTGGAAAACACCTGTTCTATCGATTTAAAGTAAAACGTGACTCAAAACATTCATCCGTGTGTGACCTCTGTACTGAAAATGTGTGCAGCAGGTTTTCCTTCCTGTTTCTTCTTCTTCTGTCTTTATATAGACGTTGTTTATTCCCACAGCAGAAGCTCCTCACTCTGAAACACAGACACACTCAATGTGCTGCAGCGGTCCGTCAGCGTTTTCCTTCCCTCTATTGTTTCCAGACAATCGACCCGACCTGAACAGTCACTCCTCGCTCCCCGCTCTCTATGCTACGACTATTTTTACACACACATATAGAAACATGCATATGGGCCTTCACCTCACCTCCCCAGGCGTTCATGCACACCTGCACACACACAAACACACACACATGTGGAGTCAGTAGATCCCTCCACAATAGCTGAGCTGTAGACAGACGTCCTGAGAGTCGGTGTGATTTATGACCTCCATGTATAAAGGAAAGAGAGAGAGAGAGAGAGAGAGGGGTTATGGGCTGTGCAAAGACGAAAGATGGAAGGAATGAGTGAAGGAGAAACCCGAGCTTATAGGACTGTATATTCATATTCATAGAAACACACATATTGTTATTATTATGCTAAAAAGGCAGCGTGCGTCCCCAGTGCCGCCGATTTAATAAGAGTATTGCAGAAACACACAGAAAACATGTTACAGTTAATCTACTTATTCCCAATAATCCCCAATCTATTAATACATTCAATATGTAGTTTAATTCAGGACTATAAACAGATGTCACACTTTTTACACATGAGGGTGTGTGTGTGTGTGTGTTTCAGTGTACATACAATATAACAGCGAACATGTAAACAGTGGTGATGGTTACTGAGCCGAGAACATGACTCCAGTCAAGGTCATTAACCACCAGCTGCACCGCTGGGTCCTCTATTTTTATCTCTAATTCAGTTCAATAAACTTTATTAGCATGACAGACCAGTGTTTCCCATACCCCCCCCCCCCCCCGAATTTATTTTGGAAGCCACATCGAATAGATTTTTCCTGACAGATTTATTTTTTACTGTCAAATATCCGCGTGAGAATACAATTAAAAGTGCAAATTGATTAAAAGTCAACTAGAACTCAGGTGGAATTATTCGTTTACAGAAATATTAATTACACAAGTCAATTATATTACCAAAAAATGTGTTACAGAGGTCATATGAATATATTTACCATTAACCTTTGTGATGATAAAACCGCCTCAACTTGCCAAACAAACCTAGTGAAAGGCGGCCACTCTTATATTTACTCACTGCAGTGCATCCTTTTGCAATGTGACACTGTATTTAAGCATCCGTGCTCTTCTCGCTCCTTCATATATATAGACAATATATATGTGCTGGTGTCGTACCGGATTTCAAGCCACATGAGCCCCATCTCCGCACCACCGGCATCCACCTATCCAAATATCGCAGACGTACACAGGGAAACTTGTAATAATCCATTCCAGGAGAATTGTATCTTGGCCTCATTTTACTGCTTGTATTTGTCACTTTGTTGGTTCTTTGAAAGCAACTTCCTGCTGGTAAACTTGATGAGAAAGTACTGGACACACAGTTAGTTTTACAGCTTTTTTTTTTCGGTTTTGCCCAAATAACTTGAGTGTGGACCCCGGGTTAGTTTCTTTTCTTAGAATGAGGAGGGAACAGCTCTGGCTATTGCCTCCATCACAGCACTGAACGCCACAACTTTAAAATACAACATTGCTGCATGCAAACATGCAGAACTTAAAGACGCTTCTCTCTTGTTGGTTTCAATGTTCGGTCCAGAAATAACTATTTAAAGCTATTCAGGTTATTCTGGCTGTGTGACACTCGGGGCGGGAACCCGGGATGCTGCCAGGTATGAATCCTCCGTAGACTGTCAGCTCTCTGATAAACACTCCTACACACGCTGCATCCTTCCAAGGAGGTAAAACCTAAGACGAGCTGCAGAATTTACACTGCAGTCCTGTTTGTCTGCGGCTCGACCATTCAGACGATAAGATTTCTACTTTAGAGAGTCGTTTTGCAACTTTGACATGAACATTATTTAAGATATTTAATGTTTAACTTCATTTTTATTATTTATTGAGGTGTTTATTTCTTTAGATATTTTGTGTGAGATGGAAAAACTGAGTAAATCTGTGTTTTTTTTTAAAATTGTTCAGCTCCTCTTGTCAGCTTCTAATGTTTCCCACTACATGTTTCGATTGTTCCCAACCAGGAACCAAAAGGATGCTGGGTAATGTAGTGCAGTAAAAACAAACTGATATAAGTTAATATAATTTCAGACTGACTTTCTGAATCAGAACCATGCGGCTGTTAGTCTAGACAGCCGGTCCACTTCAACAGGTCGAGGTTCAAGCTGCATTGTGTGTCTCTGAGCAGCTTTTTAACTTAAAAAGCTGCTTGCACACACACACACACACACACACGTACACACACAAAACAGTATAATGTAAGTGGAAGCAGTTTTCATGAAGAAAAGGTTCAGCTGATTGAGTCTTCTATTCACTGAACTCTTTTCAATCTCTGACTTTCAAATCTTGCCGTCTGTGAACAAAATTCACAAGAGATGGATGAAAAACTCTGTCATCCTTTTTTTGAAGTGTGTGTTTGTGTGTGTGTGTGTGTGTGTGTGTGTGTGATGGGCAGGGGAGAAAGTAAAGGCGAAGACGAAAAAAAGTATTGAGACACCAACCCCTCCCCACACACACACACACACACACACACACACACACACACACACACACACACACATCCCCACCCTCCACCTCCTCTTGACCTCAGCCTGGGAATACCAACCGTCTCAGATAGACTCCATCTGTGTGTGTGTGTGTGTGTGTGTGTGTGTGTGTGTGTGTGTGTGAGATAGAGAGAAATACGTGTAGTATTTGAAAAATAAAAAGAACCAGTGGTTCATGCTTGGACTGAACAATTGGCAGTTCAACTTTAATCCAACGTCGGTATGAAAACTAAAAAAATCTGCCGTCACGCCTTCAGATTTACCAAAATATCTCAGCAATGCCTCGTCTTACAGCTCCTTTAATTTTATAATGATATCCTGGGAATTTTCTGTGTAATTTACAGGTATGTAACGGTCAGTTTTTAGGAGATTTTACAGAAAGGGGTGGTGTCAGTCATCCAAAATGACATATAGCAACATTTGAGTGACGATGCCATCTAGCAGCTGTAATAATTATGACCTGGAGCAGCGCTGCAGATCAGATGACATCTCCAGACACTATATGTCGACAAATGTCTTCATTCAGAGGAGGGAGGGGAGGTTGCTTTCGAGTGTGTTTAGTGTTGAGAACACAACTCTGACATATCATCACCTTTTAAGCTGATTTGTTGAACTTGTTTAACGAACAGTTGTTTATATTTCCACATCCTGCAGTTACGGAGCAACATTATCATTCCAAATATAAGTCCAATATTCACTCTCTTTTAGCTCTGTTTTTACTCTCTACCAACTCCTGAGGGAAATATCTGGCTCTTTAGCTGCTAAATGCTCCACTATGTTCACCAGCTAGTCTACAGCTAACTGTGTCTGTTTGCTGTTTGGTGCTGAGCAGGTAGTGTACAGTGGCTTTTTAGAGCGTTTTCTCTGTAAACAGCTAACTGCTGATGCTATAAGAGCACTGAGAATGAAGCAAAACAGTAAAGTTGCAGCCGGACAGATAAACAATGAGCTGAAACTCGTTATAAAGCTCCATAAAGCCGAGAGAAGCTGCAGATAACTCTCTGTAGGTTCATAACTATGAAAATTTCTCTGTGAATTTCTCACAATCACAATGTCTCACAGGCTGCGGTAATACCTTTAATTTGCTTGTTTTGTCTGATATGTTAAGATATTCAGTTTATTGTCACATATTGACAATGAAAGACAGCAAATCATCATATTTCAGAAGCTGGAAACAGAAGATATTTGGCATTTTGCGACTAATTGATTAACCAGCAGGTGTATCCATCAGCATGCAGTGTTCACAAAGCTAACAATCGGCAAAATTAATGTATATGACATGAAATAAATGTCTATAAAGTCACTTAACAAGAAGTTCAGTGTGTCTGACGTGTGCTTCAACTCTTTAATATGTCGCTTCAATAATTTCATGACTGTGTGATGTGATGTTTCATAAACCGTCATTTCCGTTTGATCGTTTGTTATCCCGACTATTCCTGACTTCAGATCTCCTACTAAATGAGGAGGGAAAAGAGATTTACACAACAGATTTTTTCAGAGTTAGAACTTCATACAGAAAACTGGAAATCAGAGTTTCTTCTGTGTCTCTGTGCTTTTTCTTCTTCTTCTTCTTCTTCTTCCTCCGCGTTGAAGCTGGACGACAGCCGAGCAAATCAAAACCAAATCTCCTCGCTCACATCTCTCCCTCTCCGTCTTCTTTATCACTCCACCTTTCTCTCATTCTTTCATCCTCCCTCGCTCAGTCCTGGAGCCAATTATAACCTGCTGTAGCATTCCTGACTGCAGAAGGAGGAGGAGGAGGAGGAGGAGGTGGAGGAGGAAGGGAAGGGAGGTGTTTTTAGGGATTAACATACCAGAGCTGTCAGCTGGAAACCACTTCATTCCACTTTTTGCTGTTTTTCTCAGCCTCGGTTGAATCTAAAGTTTTCTTATGAAACGTAGGGAAAAAGCCTTTTACAGTAAATCACAATATATGTAAATACTGTATATTTAAATAAGCTGGAAATACACACAAACCGTCAGAAATGAGTAGAAATACATGTTAATGCATGAAAACAGAAATACTTGGCATATAGAAAATATTTGTGTAGAATATAATACAACATTTTTAGTGAATATAAAGAATATATATACAAACAACACACATTTAAAATCTATATACCTGTATTGGAAATACATGTGTACAACTGCAAATTTATGTTAATACATGCAAACACAGAAATGCTGCACATACAAATATTTAACCCCATACAATTACTTTGAAATCGTGCATACTGTACGCAGAAACAAGGACAAAATTGATCAGAATACATGAAAACATAAACACTTAAACATTTACAGAAATACAGAACAATGCTAAAACACATTTTCATACATGGCAAAACAAAAAATACTTGTATTTTTGCATACTTGTAACTTGCTGTGATGCAGATCTCTTAAAAAATGGCCTGGAAACACTGGTTTGGATGCTAAACAGTGTTTAAAAGAAGACATATTCTGCACATTTCCAGCTCTATATTTATATTCTGGGGCTCTACTAGGATAAATCTGCATGATTAACAGTTAAAAACTCCTTATTTATCTTCTACTGGTCCTTTCAGCAGCCCCTCAGTTCAGCCTCTGTCTGAAACAGGCCGTTTTAGCTCCTGTCTCTTTAAGGCCCCGCCTCCCGATGAGCCCACTCTGTTCTGATTGGTCAGCTTCAGGAAGCTTCCTCCGGCTCCGGAGGATACGTAAACAAACTTCTTCTTCCTGTGCTTTATTTGAAATATAAACTTACTTAAATATCCAAATCAGATGTGAAATATCTGGAGAAGTAGAGGTAACATTGCAAATGAACTGTTCAGAACAAATGTTCAACTCTTTGACCATGTTTAACATCCAACATCATAACAGTAAAAAAAATAACACAAAGTCACAAAAAGTCCTCCTTAAGATTTAGAGTGAGGTCGTGAAATGATTTGAAATTGATGAAAAATAAATTAATAAATAAACCTTAAATTCAATATCACAAAAGTTTTGTGCTGTTTATTCATGATGTCCTCTATTTAAAAAAAAAGGGGCCTTTTCTCCAGATAATCCACAGATAACACTGAGAAACACTTTCCCAGGGACTATTTCTCTGGTACAAGTCGTAGTGAGGTCTGTGGATTATCCAGTAGTAACTGGGACACAGTTTCTGGAAAGACATGCTGCTGTTGAATTTTTTAAAAGTACATTTTCAAAGCTGTGAGCCCCACTAATGTAATTTCTCCATTGTGGAAAGGAGGTGGAAGCAGAAATCTCAGAAACATACAAGATATCTCAAAAAAAAACCTGGAGAGAGTAAAACCAAAACTATCTGTGTGTATAGATGCAAATTTGAACTGATACTTTATCTTTACCACATCATAAGAAACCACTATTTCATCAACTTTTCAGGTCTGGAAATAAGAAAGAAATCAAGTCTGTGATTCAGTCCAGAATCGTGGAAGAATCTAGATTCTGTCAGTTCCTGTTCGTCTTGCATCTCTACTTTTTTATTGTAGAAAGAAAAGATTTCTTACACAATTTATTACATGACTGACAGTTCGACTACATCAGCAGACCATAAAAATGCATATACATACAAAAAAAAAAAAAAAAAAAAAAATGCAGCCACCATGCAGAATTGTCCGCCACAGTCACGGTCAGTTTCGGGTCCCCGTCCGCCTCCCGTCACCCGTCAGCGTTGCGTTCACTTTTGTCGGTGAGTCTGAGCGTCACGTGAGAGAGCATCGAGGCAGCAAATTGAAAAATACAAGCTGAGGAAGAAGATTTATTCATTTCTCTGTTGTGTGTGTCGGTATGTGTGTGTGTGTCACCTCTGTGTGTTCATTGGATTGCTGCGTCAGTGTCTCTGTCACTGTCAGCTTTGAACACACACATATATACACACTGTCAGTCCTGACAGCTCTGTGGTGTGTGTGTGTGTGTGTGTAGTTTCCTTCAACTACAGCACTATAGTTTACCTGAGGACATGACTGGTGTGTTTGCAGTGCAAGTGTGTGTACGTGCTCCAGAGTTATGGCTCTATGTGCTCTGCCAGTATAACACTAGATTTACTGGCTGAGTGGTAACACACACACACACACACACACACACACACACACACCCACCTGCAGGGCAGAGGAATGCAGGCATACAACTAAACTCTGGGAACCAGATGAGAGACTCAGCTGACCTGTTTCATCTATGTGTGTGTGTGTGTGTGTGTGTGTGTGTGTGTGTGTGTGTGTGTTGATATGAGGCAGAGTGATGCTGAGTGACAGATGCAGTGATACAGCTTGTTTCTGTTAGACAAAGACACGGAGGGAAGGACGGAGCGAGCGTCAGCACATGAATGTATTTGTACAGTCCAAGTAGGAAAAAAAACAACAATACAGGACTGTAGCAGCGATTTTACAAACACTAACAAACACAGATAACTTAATAACTACAAAATAAATTTTAAAAAACAATAAAATTTGGCATCCTGCTGCTTCAACTGTTATCTTAAATATTTTCTGTATTTTCTGGCAGTTTTATCTCCCTACATCTGTTTTAAAGTCTTATCCACATTGCAAGATGGTGGTGAAATACTTTATTTCTTGTTGCTTGTCCTTAAAAGTAGTCAAATTTAAATTGCTTAAAGTCTTAAAGTCTTAAAATACTGGATTCAGTCTAAAACCCCCCAAATTCCCAGAAAAATACCTCAAAATTCTTGTTCTTGTTTTTTCTTTTCTTTTCTTTGTGTGTAAAATCTGTCAAGAAACTTATAACTAAAGGTGCCAAATAAATGTAGTGGAGTCAAAAGTATATTCCTTCTGAAATGTTGATGTTGAAAATACTCAATATAGTAGTTAAATTGCACATTACATTACAAAAAATGTAAATTAAGCATATATAGGGGCTGTTAGGCTGAAGATAAGGATAGCATACCCAAGCAAAACATGTTTGAATGTAATCAGTGGTTTTATATTGTATTTACTGGGACGGTGTTCAGTGTTAAACATAAATGTTACCATTTGATGTGCTGCACCAGAGTTAGCTTGTAGCTAATTTTCATCTGCAGTCCCTTTTGCAGATTGTCCAGCATCAAAATTCTGTTTGTTCGGTTGGTTGAAACAAAAGTTTTGATTTTTTTCTCTCTGAATTACATGTTTTTATTCTTTTTATTTGAGCAAGTCGATACTGAACGTGTGAGTGAAATGTTCAGAGACAAAATGTAGTTTCTTTTTTCCAACCAAAATATCTGATCTTGCAGTAGAATATTAACAGCAATATTAAACTTTTTATGGTTCTGTTTAGACACTGGTGGCACTTACTTAACCCTTCGGAGTCTTGGGCTATTTCGGCCGTTTTTGCATACTTTTGAATTTGCCTTTATATATCACTTTAAAAAATGTTTAACATGCCAATGTTTGGTATCTTTTTTTTCAGCACAACATCACCTATATGACCAGATAGTTATTTTTTCACTTTGACATACTATATCATCATATTGGACTCAAAAAAACACACAAAATACATAAAATCTGATTTGGAAAATTGTAGTATTTTCACTATAAGAAACACAAACATGTTCAACAAAGCATTTTAAAGGTTACAAATGTGAACATATAATGGTAACACTGAGATAAAGTCAATCTATATACATCTATTCACAACAAAAAGCAGATGTAACAATAGGCGTTAGATGGGTTAATGTGTTAGAAAAGGGTTCACACCTTTAGTTTTCACGGGTCAAATTTGACCCGTGTTTAGATTCATTAACAAGCACTGAAAAAAACACTAATTATCATCCAGTAAAATGTTTTTTTTTTTATTATTATTCATGATGGTTTGGCAACATTTACTATGTATTTCTGTGCATAAACAACCCATAATTACTACTGAGTCAAATTTGACCCATAACACAACAGATGTAACTTTTTTCAATTTTTGCATTAAAAAAAAAAAAAGAAAAATGATCAAAATGTGTTTTACTGTATTCAGTAGGCCATTGAAGAGGATGTAATGAAGCCTTGTTTTGATGAGAAAAAGTCAAAAATATATTTCACACATCTAAACTTGACACAATAGGAGGGTTAATACAGAAAACAAGTCTGGAATGACTTGAAACACTTGTTGTTTCATTAACATCTAAGTAAAACCACCATCTGTCACCAACATCAACCAGCATAATACAGGCAATGATTACATTTGCCAACGTAACGTAACTGGAAAAAACAATTTAGTCGAACATAAACGTCATTTCTAGCAGAGAGGGTTGATGTAGGTGTTCCAGTGAGTCAGCAGGCACGAAAATGAGGGCACTGAAACATGTACACATAAAAGCAATGCAACCAGCTTTCATGTTATGAATTGTTAATTTCTCGGTTATGACATGTTGAAATGTCTGCTGTGAAATAGATCTCTTCAGTGAACGAGGATGACAGAAGGAATGTTAAAGAAACATCCCGTGTTCTCTTCCTGTTTGCTCATTTTTAACCTCTGTGGTTTAATCCTGGGCTACAACACACACACACACACACACACACACACACACACACACAGGCAGCGTCACGTGCATGTGAGTGTGCTTTGCATAGTTTCGGTCCGTCTGTGCTCTGATGGAAACTCATCTCCCTGCTGCATGCAGCCTCTTCATTTGGATTCATGTGGACACTTTACATGGAAACACAGAGCCGCTGTTTGTACGATGCGTCGCTGCGTCTGCTGCTTTCTGATCAATACTGATTATCAGTAATCAAACTCCGTATGAGTCTGAGCTGTTCGCTTTTTATTAGCTGGTGTTCTGATGCTTTATTTGGGTAATTTGCATATTCTCCCTCACTGGTGTAAAACTAAACATTGCAATACTTTATTGGACTGCACCTTCAAATTATTGATGTGTTAACTTAGCAGGATCATACATGGCCAAAAGTATGTGGACGACCCAGCGTTACAACCTTATATGACAGTTGAATATGTGATTCTGACACCGTGTTCGCTCTTCTGGTTTCAGTCTTTCCACCAGATGTTGGAACCTGGCTGCATCAGTGAGGTCCAACACCGATGTTGGTTGATAATGTGATTCATGGTAGAGATGAGAGAGATTCACACGTTTAAGAGTGTTGATCATTGAATAACTCAAGAGGGTCATATGATTACTCATGTGGTTGTGTGAGGGCTAAAAAATACTGTTCGTTGATCATATAACGGTGTATCAGTGAGAGCTGTGAGTAATTTCTTTTGGTTTTCAGGCACTTTTGTTCTATTAAGCTTTCAGAAAATCTCAGTTTCCCAGTTGTAATGACAATGAGCTTAAAGGTCGGTTTATAGACAATCAGCTGGTTTGTACGACGACTGTGTTCAGCTACACTTGACGGCGGTGTGAAAAGCTGTCTGTCATAGATTAGAATTAATTAGAATTCTTCATGGACAATATTTGTTTTATTTTAATTACTTATTTTTATTATATTTGTGTTTTAAAATATATTTTCAATCGATTTTATTTGTCAGTGTTTTTCATGTATTTTATGTAATTTTTACTTTACATTGTTTTACTCTATTTTATTTTTTTCTTGGTTTTTATTACATTTTCATAATTTTTGTTTCTCATGTACATTAGTCTCATATTCTTTCACTGTTTACATTTGTTCTGTCTTATTATCGGCTTGTCAGTGAACCATAAATCCCCCGATTGTAGTTCTGTGTAATTACTGTAGCGTGTACTCAACATGTACTGTACGTCTTTACAATGTACAAAGTCAAGAGGTTGTGGTATACAGCAAGCCAACAAGCTGGTGAAGCATTTGTAAACAAAACGGCGTTCCTGCACATGCTCAGTGACGTCTGCCTTACACAGAACTACTCTCCAGAGACTGAAAACATGATCGCTGTTATTAGTGTTTGGAGCCGTTTCTATACAAACTAACGTGACCATAATCTTCGTGGTGAAGGAGCGTGTCACCCAGTGCAACGGTGCGGCTCGCTGACGTGTTTTTAATAGCTTTTGGACAACAATGGAGGTCTACGGCGCAGAGGAATAAGATATATCAGGCTTTGATACACACATAATACTTGTTATTCAAAGTCAGGGTCTAAAACACCAACAAAGTCAATTAGATGATTATAAGTGACAGATGCAGAAACCGCAGAGTCGTATATTCATGCGCTGCCTTGCTCAAAAGGACACGTGACTGCGGTGAGAATAACACCTGCGAGCGTTCAGTTTCAGCACAAACAGCAGCTGCAGGCAGATGTTCTGCTCAATCTCCCAGAGAGCCAGACACTGCAGCGTTGTACTCACAACCTTCACTCACTCAGAGAGAGACAGAGAGAGGTAGAAAGATGGAGAGAGACAGAATTGTTTGGGAAAGAAAGGTAGACACACAAACACACACACACACACTCTCCATCTATTTTTCTACTCCTCATTCATTCTCCACTCGGATTCAACACAGTTGTGTGGAATTATCGCTGGCAGCCGCTCTTCACGTGGACCGGTTGTGTGTTGGAGTGTGTGTGTGTGCATGCATACTTGATAAGGACTTTTATAAGCATGCACAATGCAGCCTCACACACTCTTATCTCCCACAGAGGGAGGTAATGAGGATCTCTCTCTCACACACACACACACACACACACACACACACACACACAAACACTCACACACTCTCAGTTATCTCCCACTCCGTGTCTCGGCTGACAAACAGCCAGCGAGGCATCGTGCGTTTCTCCTCTCCCTGGTTTTTAATCATCTCTGAACAATGTGGCCCAGTGAACACGTCTCCTCCTCCTCCTCCTCTCCTCTATCACCTCCTGATGGACGACGAGGAGGAGCAGCAGCAGCAGCAGCAGCAGGAGGAGGAGGAGGAGGAGGAGGCCTGTCCTCCTTATCTGCCTCAACACACAGCGCGCCTCCTCTTGCTCGTCCTGCTCCTCAACACTCCTCTCTCTCTCTGCAGCTCATTCTCTTTCTTTTCCTTTTCCTGCTCCTCTTCCTGTTCCTCTGCTGTCTTCTTTTCTTTCACCTCCTATACCTCCTCTATCTCCTGCTCCTCCAAGTCCTCTGTCTCCTTTTCTTCCTGCTGCTTCTCCTCTTCATACATTTTTACGATTTCCCCCCTCTGTGTTTGAGGATTCCTAACCTAACCGAACAGGTATTCAAGTATGCAGTTGTATTTCCTGAGATTTCAGTCTCTGGTTGATTTGGCGACACCTGTGGTTACTGGAGGCAACAGCAAGAGCAAATTAATACTGCAAGTGCCTGGAACAATAAAATAAAAATTTTAGAGGTCCACTTAATAAATTTCCACTAAAGGTCCAGTGAGGGTGAATGACATAATGATACAGCATTTCAGTGCAAACACTCCAGAACTCTGTACATGACCAGCATCTCTGTATTAATGGGAGAAGAGACACCTTAACCTTAACCGAGTTCTTAAAAAAAAGGGCATAAAAGGATGTCATGTCCAGGTGATGTGAGTGTTCATTAGTGAGTTGTTCACTGTATTCATTGTTGAAAATTGTACAAATATTCTGCTGGAGTCTTGATATCAGCTGGTTCAGTTTCGTGGTTCTTACCTTTGTGTTTTTGGGGATAGTTTTGTTTAAAATGGGCATGTTTGGTGTCATAGTGGCATTTTAGATTAGGTTCCCAATCTTCATTATGGCCACTGTTTCATCACAAATCAGTCATGCTTTCACTGTCAACCTTCCTTTTTTGTAGTTTTGAACAAGCTATTTTACTTAAAGGACCAGTGTGTGAGATGGTATCTAGCGTTGAGATCATAGATAGCAACCTTCCCAAGCATGTAGAAGAACCTACAATGACTCATGAAAAGCATGAAAGGCCCTCTCTAGAGCCAGTGTTTGGTTTGTAGATTGTGGGCTACTGTAGAAACATGGCGGTGCAACATGGTGGGCATAGCGTGAAAGAGGACCTGCTACCCAGGTTTGGGGAGTAACGTAATACATGGAATTGCGTTACGTAATTAGGATACAAGAAAAAAAAATGATGTAATCAGATTACAGATAAATTTAGTAAAAATGTGGATTATTAGCAGGATTACAATTTTAGAATACCTTTCAAAATAAAGTGCGATCTACTACCATGCACTATAAAAGTCCCAAACATAAGCAGAGCAGGAGCAAGAGGATAAAATAACTCACTGATCCATAATGGTGCGAGTAGAGGATGATACCACATGGCGCACGCAGGCGCCCACAGCGGGCACACACATATAAACACACACTTCACACACAGTGAACGTATGTTGGGAGAGCAGGCAGGCGACAGTCGTTACGCACTGTGACAGCCAGAAAAGACTCGTACAAATAAGTTAAAAGAGAGCTGGAGTGTATGACAGCTTGTAGCACACATAACGGCTCTCCACCGATGACTGTGTGTGTGTGTGTGCAACGTGCCCGAAGCTGACAGTATGTCACCGGTCGACGAGCACGTTCAATACTGAATGAGGTAGAGAAAACTATCACGCAGATAGAACTGAATAAAAAGGACACAGTGAAGCCGGTGATGCTGCTGCTGCTGCACATATGTCTGCAGCTGCCGTTCCTCTGGGAAGAGCTGTGGAGGAGGACAAAGCTCTCGTCGAGTGGGCACAGATACCCGGTGGGGGGTCTTCCCCTGCTGTGACATACATACAGTATGTCTGTGTGACAGCTTCACACAGCCAGTAGGCCAAGAGCTGTTTCATCAGAAGCTTTTTCTCTGAGAATGTTCTCTGTAATGCACATCATGTGTTGTGCACTTTCATTGAAGGTCTTTATTTGCTTAATGGAAATCAAGGTTTTCTTTAAAAATACATAAAAATCTTGGTTTCCCTCATTTTCTTTTCTAAGGTTAAATTGTTCTGTGGTCTTGCAGAATACACTAAAGTAAAAGTCATCTTACTGATATTTCTGTTTTCCTTTGTCTTTATATGCATATTTGGTACTGAGGTAATCCAAAAGTAATAGAGAGTAATCAAATTACATCACTTTAATATTGTGATACTTCAGGTTACTGACTACATTTTTAAAGTAACCCTCCCAACCCTGCTGCTCCCTCTGCAGATATAAAGGCTCATTCTAAGGTAACAAAAACAAAACAATTCTTATTTTCAGCTGATTATACACTAATTAAGACATATTTAGGAATATTATTAGTCCGTTCCTTTAGATGCCTTAAATTCTACACATTGCACCTTTAACCGGAGCTCCTACACTTCTTGACAACAACTTTACTAACTGCAGCGACTAAATGCTAAATGTGGCTAAATGATGACAGCTGAGCGATGTGTCACTCAAAAGTCGTCCACGTCAGGTTGTGGTTAAATTTTGTTCCCAATCTAAATTAAATTTTTATTCTGTCCAGAGTCCACCTATTGATTATGTATAGCCAAGAATATTGGTTTGGTTTGGTCATAAAACAACATACACATAACACACTTCTCCATATTGAAATAAACTGTGAACAGCATATAAAAGTGTTTTTTGCATAAAATCGAAGGATGACACAGAATAAAAACACTAAAATAAGTGATGTGCATAGTGGTCCCGGCCCCACTTCATGACAACAATGATCACTGTTGTGCTGCTGCTACATTAGTGACTGAAAGTTGTGTCTTTGAGCAGCAACTTTTTCACTAATACAACACAAGAGAAGCTGGTTTATCTGTTTACAGTGCAGCCAAACAAACTCGTATTGTTTTAATGAAGAACTCAGTCAGTAATCTTCCTTTTTCCATCCTGCTGTGAGCTGGTTTCTAAAGGAACTGGTTACCAGTAGTAGTTGGAGTAGTTGGAGGTGTGCAGCTGCTCCTTCTTGTTACATATTCAGAATTGATTCACTGTTTAAAAAATGCCCAAAATTATGTAATAATGTTTTGATTTGCAGATGCATTTTTAATTTTGATTTTAGCCTTAACCTCAAATACATTGTGTTTCCTGCAACTGTTTCACAATTAAAGCCACCGTCTGTTCCACCAGTTCAATGCTTTTAATGTGAAGGAGCAGCAGCAGGAATTGTTGCTGTTAGCATTAGCGGTTAGCTCTAGGGTTGTGAAAACAGTGAAGTGAATATCAAAAAGGTAAAAAATATAAACAGTAACAGATTACAAGCTGCATCATTTCCTGTCAGCGCCGCTAACAATACGAGCTAACAGACAGGTAATTACAGGATGTGAATACACTGAATGGGTTTTGTTGACAAAAAGCCATAAATAGTGTCAAACATGGGGTTTGATTCCTTCAGGATTATATTAATTGCATATTTTTATGAGGATAGGAGTTGAGTTTATGTCTCTGCTGTATAATTATTATTTGTCCCTGTCAGCAGATTCTGCTCCATTTAAACTGTTAATATTCTGCGTTTTTTCCCCTACAAACATATAATTCATACGAGCGTGTTCATTGAACTCTGTGTAACAGTGAAGAAGGTCAGTAATTACAATTCAAGGAAATCAAGCTCATCATACCCCCCCACACCCACCCCACCACCCCCCCCAAACTGTTAATGCGGCACTTTGACTGAAGTTTCTGATCATTTCTCTGCTGAAGAATATTCAGTCATCTGCAGGCAAAATGCACATATGCGGTTTTATGTAAAACAAGGAGGCATGATGAACCATTTTTCCTTGAATCCATAATGACTGACCTTCATTACCATCGCTGAGTGAAACTATGAATATGCTGCTGAATCTATCGAGCAGAAAGGCAGAATTAAAGAAGCTTTAAATGGCACACGGTGCAGATTTTATACAAGGCGGCTGCAGAGTGTAACCTGCATATAAACTGTGAGACACAAGGATGGTTCTTACATATGTGGATTAACACTTTGCACACGATAAGCAAAATCAATAAGCATGTTCCTTTGTTCTCAGAGTCATAACTCAGTAAAAGTCTGAACACACACAGACGTGATACACATTGTGTTAGATTCAGTGTGACTTATGCTTTTCAGGGCTATAAATATCTCTGATGTCCGGTTCACAGATAAACGTCCATAAATCAGCTTTGAAGAGGCTCCTCATGACTACAGATGTCGCCTTCTGATCATCATGTGTAGAGTTTCCTTCAGTGTCACAGTGATTCAGTGATAGTTTGTCTGAACATCCTCACGCTGCAAACAGGATTTCATGGCAACACAGAATTTCTGTCTTTATCCCCCCCCCCCCCCCCCCAAAGCTTTATGGGAAGTGTAGTTCTACATTTTAGTACTAGATTATCCCCATAAAAGACAAAGAATAACAAAATCCAGGTGATTATACACTAATTAAAACATACTTTCTGCCAAGTTTGTTCCACGTGATGCCACTAAAGTCTACACACTGCACCTTTAAATCAGGTTTTAGTCACCTAACCGTAGGGGTAGCAGATAAGAATCATTATGCAATACCTGCAGTCGGTGTCATCCAGTGCCAGATCAGACAAACAACATATCTTTATTTGTTATTTCATTTGTTTTGTTTGGTTCAGGTTTAAAAGTCTCGCTGATCACATCAGGCACGAAGAGATCAGCGTGATGATATGATTTTTATCTCCTGACTGCGAACAGAGACAGAAACCGTTCACCTCGATTTCAACCCCGATCTTTGCTTTTTCTTTATGAACCGGAACCTCTTGGCTTCGACCGAAAGATTCCTCCCCCCGTGATCTGCAACCGTCTGCAGGTTTTCATCTCCAAAAACAGAAACAAGGGAAAGAGGAGGAGGAGTTTGGCTGACTCTCTTGTTGTTTGTTAGTTTATATATTAAAAAAAACAACTAAAAACAGGTTAAAACACAAAGGAAATATTTATACGATCACAAAAAATGTGCAAGCAGAGCCAAAAAGGCCAAGAGGCTCCTAGCTGCAGCTCCTATAATTTCACAATCACAATAACACATTTAAGGAGCAAAATAACTAAGAGCAAAATCTACAAGATTGTTAAAAACAGAGTTAAAAACGAGGAATTTCTTCACATATTCTTTAAACACATTCATCAGGGTGCCATTGATATAATAAATAAAGGTTCAGGCTTAAGTGAATAACGAGTATTTTGTCATTTCGTCCTCCACGCGGCGGCGAGCTGGAACACGCGGGACCAGATCTGTGTGTGTGTGGGAATAATGATGGCAGCTAGCGGCGGCTGGCCGTAGGCTGAGGTGGAGGTTGTTTCTGGATGTTGGTTTGGTCTTTATATTCCTCCCCTCTGATCTGCTCCACTTTCTCATGGTGCAACCTGCTGAGATGGCACTTCTATTTCCAGCAAACAAACACACACACACACACACACACACACACACACACACACACACACATACACAGAAGCAGAAGAACAAAAAGGGCAAAAACAAACAAGGATGTGTGTGTGTGTGTGTGTGTGTGTTTGCGTGGGCTGGAGGTGACAGACAGACAGACAGGGAGGCAGGAGAGAGATGAGGATGATTTGCTTCATTTCTCTCTTCATGTAAATATACAGTAGATGTGATTTATTAACAGAGCAGAGGACGCTGGAAGCAGGAAACAGTTATTAATAACGCACATTTTACTCAGCTGCTTTCCCTAACACACGTACATTTGACTGCAGGGTCTCAGGTAGGGGACGAACCTGAATATTTGGCGAAGGGAAATGTTTATTTGTGAATGTGTGTTCTGTTGTTATTTGTGTCCTGAGAGAGAAGAAAGAAGAGCGACTGAAAACTACGTCTGTCGTCTTTAAAATAAATCACACACAGCACAGTCTTTACAATCATCGACCAGACATGTTCTGAAGAAAACTGCAGTATTTGGGATTAACTTTTGCAACCCCTCAAGTCCCAGAAAGCATTTATATAACAGATGTTTCAACAGAATATAAATTATTACATTTCAATTTAAAGCAGGAACCAAACTTCACACTGAAAAGTCGTCATTTTAACAATTTTGTCTTGAAAAAAACAAAAAAATTTTTTTTTTTTTTTTTTCCCAGTTTTAACATCTTCTGTGCTGCAAATCATGAAATCAGTTCTTACTCGGATAGATTCACTTAATTCAGTGGATGCTGTGAGAGACTGTGCTTGCACAGAGATGACAGAGATTACAGATTACTGAGATCCATCACCGTGAATAAATTGTCTTATTTCTACCAAGAGAGAATAGTTGATGGATATAAAGCATTAACATTACATAAGAAAAAGAAAAAATGACAAAGACATGTACCGTAAGTTTCAAATCATATCAAATCATATCTACAGCAGACAGCAAGTAAACAAACAAATAGTGACAAATATATACATCCTTAGCTTTGTACACTAACATATTTACACACATACATGCATATTAATGGATAACGACACATAAACTGCCTAATTTTTTAAAAAATCCATGAAAAATTGAAATAGAAACATTGAAAAATAACAAAATGAACCTTTGTGGACTTTAAACCATGAATCCATTTAAACAATGACAGAATAATAATTGAAAAATTGAGAATATTGGCTGGAATAAAACTCGGTCATTATCATATATAAATTCTGTAAAGCCAATAAAGCCAGAAAAAATAATAATAAATCTGAAATATCAGCATCTGTCTGCTTCAGACAGCGAGGCATTGATGAGCTCTTGTGGGAAAATAAAATGCAAAAAACGGATGAAGTGAAAATGAAGATTTGACAGTTTGTTGGGTTCCTCTTTGTTTACTCAGACGCAGAATACAAATAGTGACCAATCTGGTTTGAGGGGGAATCAGCTGGGAGGACAGACAGGAAGTGTGAGGACTCAGATCTGCTGAGAGTCCAGTTCTTACCGAGCATTTTGATGTGTTTATCTGGAGAGTCGCCTGTCGCCTGAAGCACCGGGGATCTGGACTTTTGATGCCTTGACGGCACCGTTGTGTCCACACGGTTTAAAGGACAGCTCCGGTGTGGTTTGAGTTTTGTACGTTTTCCATCTTTGTGACATTAATTCTGGCTGTAGCACAATTACAGAAACCTCTCAGGCTCAGTCACATCCAAACTACAGAGGAAGTGATTGGTGATGTTGCAGGAACTATAACAGGAATTAAAACAAACTTTTACATGTTTAACTGTAATTGTGAGTAAGAAAAGCAGCATGGAAGGGCTGAGACGACCAGTCGGTCATCATGTCTGCACAAGAAAGACTTTTTTTTTTTGTGTGTGGAGCTACAGCGAGTCAGCGAACCTTACAGCTGCTGCAGAGAAGCAGCTTAACAGTGAAGAGATAAGGGTTTAAAAAAAAAAAGAGCTCAAACCCAGTCTGTTTCTGTGTGATGAGCGTTGATCTGCTGGTTGTACTGGTTCAGGGTCCTGACAGCGCCCAGTTTCCATGGTGACAGAGTATCTGCCGACGAGCCGGGGGGATGCTGCTGCTGCTGTTTATCAGCCTGGGCCGGTCAGGTGTGTGTGTGTGTGATTGAAATGTTTGACCGTGCATTGTGTGCCTTTGAATTAGGGCACAATTTGTTTGGCTGCACTTTGTGTATTTGCACAGTGTGTGTGTGTGTGTGTGTGTGTGTGTGTGTGTGTGTGTGTGTCCAGTGTCCCTGCAGCGCTATAGGGAGGCTAATTGTATTTTAATTACAAAACCATCAAACACACAACTCAGACAGCTACCTTCCACCCCTCAGAAACACACACAGTAAACGGAGCAGTCGAGCGTGTAGCTTCATGACACAAAAGAAAAACACGTTCACGAGTTCAGATATGAAATCAGATGCAGACCTCTACTTTTTTAAATTTTTATATTTAAACAAATTCAATTTAAAACTCAACACTTACTAATTTAAAGCGGCTATAATAAATATTTTATAATAACAACAGATTTAAGTGTGTAATGTGTTTGGCTCGTAGTGATGAACCTGCAGAGAATTATCAGAGACTCTGCAGCTCCTCTCGGCTTTAACGGAGCTTTATAACGAGTTTAAGCTCGTTGTTTATCTGTCCGGCTGCAACTTTACTGTTCTGGTTCACTCTCAGCGTCTCTCATAGTGTCATTTTTGGGCCACAGCAGTTAGCTGTAGACTAGCTGGTGAGCATAGTGGAGCATTTAGCAGCTAAAGAGCCGGTGGAGAACAAAAACAGAGCTAAAAGAGAGTGAATATTGGACTTACATTCACCAGGTGGACACAAACACGACTCCAAATGAATGATAATGTTGCTCCGTAACTGCTGGATGTTGGAAATAAGCAACTGTTTGCTAACAAGTTCAACACATCAACTTAAAAGCTGATGATCTGGCAGTGCTGTGTTCACTGTTTGTTTCCAAAAAAAAATCAGTTATTGCAGGTTTAAAGATGCATAAGATGAATGTTTTCAGGATCAAACAGGTAGCTTTTTGCATGTGTTGGTCATCATGTGTCCTTCTAACCTCGTTCTGGAAATGTTGTTGTTGAGATTTAATCTCTGCACACACATCATGAGATATCTTTACATTTGTTTACTATTCAAAAAATGACTCCTTCCTTTTGAAATCTGGTTCATACCAGACAAAACAGCTGGAATACACAAGGAAAAACATACATTTAGTCTATCTGGTATCATGAATCTACTGGTTTATGCAGATTGCAGGTTACATATAAAGCATTTGGGGGTTTTTGGTTTCTTTTTTTTTTTGCTATAAAACACCACTGTCACTTAAACCAAACACAATGAAAGTATAAAGAGTGTATAAAGAAGTCGTGAGTGGTGACAGAATCTCAGCAAAGATGTGATTTGAGTTTTCTACAACATATTATTGACAGTTAACTTACAGTGAATAATCCACATTCGCTCCCTGATATTTCACTTCAAATTGCCTCGTGTTTAAGAATGTTACATCATACAAAAGGCTAAATCATCACACAGATGTGATAATTATGCTACACTTAGCAGCACTGCTGTAAATTCATTTCCTGAACATGTGATATGATCTTTGTGTGCTTATTAACTTATAACAACCCCAGAGATGTGCAGCAGTTTCCTGTCGGTCGAAACGCAAGACGTCGTCAGTGTGTCTGGGTTGGCATGTGGTTTGCAGATGAAAACATCAAGATGAGAAACAATACATTCAGATGATGTAAAATGAGATGAGATGGCATGAAATCAGCGATAAGTTGATGTGAGGAGAGATCTGAAGGTCTGTAGTCTTCAGATGAAGTGATGAAAGTTGTTTGATCTTTTGTGGTTTTGAGCAGCAGAATCCGAGTGAAAAACCAGCTCAGTCACTTTGAGAACAGAGCGCAAAGTAATGAAAGTCAAAAGTGACTTCTTTAAAGTTATTTTTACAGTTTGTCTCGAATCATTTAAAATGCGTCACCTGCTTCACATCAAACTGAAACACATTTCTAATTAAACCATCTCTCGCCGTATGTTAAATTTAACTCGAAGTGTCGTTATGAACCTCAAAACTAATCCTTTCTCTCTCTGTATCTACCGATCACAGCTCCCCCACCGCCGAGTGACCTTCTCCACAGCCAATCAGGCTCAGGACCTGCAGGACGCGTCCCAGCACAGCTACTACGACAGCGGCCTGGAGGAGTCAGAGACGCCCAGCTCCAAGTCGTCGTCGGGGCCCCGGAACGGGCCGCTGGCGCTGCCGGAGGACCACTACGAGCGGACCACGCCCGACGGCAGCATCGGCGAGATGGAGCACCCGGAGAACGGTAAGACCAGGTGGAGTTTCCCCTCCCTGTACTCCTCTTTTCACCTCCTCCATCCATCCATCAGGGGAGCAAACACACACATAAACACACACACACACACACATTCACACTGTTTGCATCACACACACACTTTGCCCTGCGTGTCAAAAAGTGAAGTGTCAGCAGGAATGTTGTATTTTTAATCGGATTCCCACAATTCCCTGCGTTGTGTGTACCTTCGTTAAAGAGGTGTGTGACCTCACAGCAGCACAACATAATCAATATGCAACATAATCAACTCCCATGGCTTAAAGAATTAACATCCCAATTATGTAAATCATACTGAGTCCAACCTTCCATCAGCTCCACTTATAGATCCACAGAGGGAGGCTAGCAGGGAGCACGCTAACACAATTCACTCCTACTGTCTGTAGCAGTTAGCGTTTTGTCAGCCTGTCACCATGTTTATCATCTTACAGAGGACAGGAGCTTATAATGCTAACGGTAGCCACTTAGCTATACACTGTAAACAGGTATGAGAAGCTTTGAGAGATGCTAATGATGCTACGTCATTGCAGAGATTCACCTGAACACAACACACAATTAAGTGTCTGAACATTTTATTCCTAACATAACCCTACATGTTGTATGTTTACAGTTCTGTCTTTTCCCTAAAATGTAGAAACACAAAAGTGAGCAGTAAAAATGAAAAAGGTGTAAATTATGCTAATGATGCTACATCACTGCAGAGATTCACCTGAACACAACACAATATGAAGTGTTTCACTTTTTGAACATTTTGTTCCTAATATAAACCGGCATGTTGTTTATTTTTTATTCCTGCCTTTAAAAAAAATATAGAAACACTAAAATTGAGCAGTAAAAATATGAAACTTTTATGTTGCCCAAAGGTGTAACTGATGCTAATGATGCTAGTGATGCATCCCCCGCAGAGATTCACCTGAGCACAACACACACTCTTTACTTTCTGAACATTTTGAACATTTTAACATAACCCTGCATGCTGTATGTTTACAGTTCTGCCTTCTTTTGATGTAGAAACACTAAAACTGAGAAGTAAAAATTGAACAAACTTTATGTTGCTTGAAGGTGTCCATCACCGCAGAGTCTTTGATGTGTTTGAAGTCTGTTTAGCGCTCAGCAATTTAGCTGGAACCAAAATAACAGATCTTGTTAGCATGTAATATTATCATATTAGAGATTGAAACAGCTGAAATATAACTGTGTTGTTTACATGAATGACTTTGATGCTGACTTTTAGCTTTATTAGCTTGTGTGTAAATGAGCAGTTACAGCCTGGAAGTTGGGAAAACAGACATGATAACTTACATTGTGTTAGCATATTGTTAGCATGATGTTAGCATGTTGGCTTTCATATTTCTGCTTGTTTTGATAAAAGAAATTCATGACTTTGTTGTAGTACCAGCTTTGTAATGCTAACAGGTGTAAGTAAACAGTTAACTAACGTATATTTTTGCAGGGTGTGTGTGTGTGTGTGTGTGTGTGTGTGTGAGAAGCTCATATCATGGCAGTTAGCGTTAGCGGTCATGAGAAACTACTGTAGCACAGTTGCAAATTATTCCTCCTGTGTCCACTAAAAAGTTGAGCAAAATACAGCCAATCAAACTGGTTTCAGGTGCAACTTTCACACATTTCACATCCCAGTTTACTGACAAATTCGACAAAAAAAAAAAAGTTGACCACAGACATAAAGAAAGAATAATGAAAGTGTTTCCAATCGTTGTAGAATATCTGTATAAGGATGGATTCACAAAGAGCAAATTTGTCTTTCAGAATTTTATACATACACGTATACATATGGGACTCTAAGTCTGGATTAGACAGACAAAAAAGTGAAGTCAAACACTCAGATTTATAGTCGTAGCCACACCTGCTACAGAATGTTATAAAGCTCTCTGTTACCCTCAGAAAATACGACCTTGGCGGTTAATTGGTACAACAGTCGGTCCTTTTATTCATCATTTACCAGAGTTGTGCCTCCGGATCCGTCCGCCGGGGACTGAAAGTTGCAGGTCAGATCACGCAGTTCACTTCTAATAACGTTTCTCACACAAGCTTTATGCAAGTAAAAAAGTTCCCACTGCACATGTACTTCTAAGTATAAAACACATGGATCATTAAACAGAATATGGTTAATACTAAAAAGTTCCATTACATCAAACTCATTGCGGACTGATTTACTATTTTTATATCCAGTCTGAAATCATCATTTTTAATCACATTATCTTCATTAACTTACAGCAAAATATTATTAATAGATGCACAAAAAAACCCCAAAACAAAACAAACAAACAAGAAAACATCAGATAAGAAAAGATCATCATTCATTATAAAGACGAATGTCTGATATTTGAAGGATATGTTTAATAGTAATAAACTAGTTTTTTGGTAAAAGATGGACAAAAAACACTGACCACATGCTGCCAGTGCAACAGCGTTTTGTTTTAAAGTTACACTCCTCAATTACCACCTAGAACACCTTGAAAATATCTGAATCAAATCTTTGTCAGGGTCTCAAAAAGAAGATAATTCACTGAGTAAAGTTTGTCTGCATGTTGACGTGAGCCAGCTAAAGTCTGCATCTGCTACTGTGGCATAAA
The DNA here is from genome assembly GCF_910596095.1 of Thunnus maccoyii. NCBI lineage: Eukaryota > Metazoa > Chordata > Actinopteri > Scombriformes > Scombridae > Thunnus > Thunnus maccoyii. The sequence continues at coordinate 32,220,971 of NC_056540.1, forward strand.
TACCATGCATACATTAACATATAGCTTTATTAAAGCATTTAATTAAACATACATTAACCTCTGCTGCATACTTGATAAAGCCTCAAGACCAAAAACATGATTAACATATGCAAATTTAGTCCTTATAGAGTCCTTATACCACTAAACAAACAAAATACATAAAAAAAAAAGGCTCAACAGATTGAATTACAAGCACTTTTAGTTGGGAAATTATTTCAGAAAACGTTTTAAATTTCTCCGCCAGGTGTAAGCCTGCGGGGGATTGTGTGTTTGACTGCGTGTGCAGTCGTCTGCAGCTAATTAGACTGAACCATCAGACTAATATTTTTGTGCACGTTTACGTCTGTTTGCTCAAGGACCTGTCATGGTCGCGCTGATTCACAATTTTTGAAAAAACCTGTTTTTATAACCTCGTTGACTGCTGACTCCTCACTCTTCTCAACTGGCCGGTAGAGCGACCAATCACGCCTTGTTGCCGCGTTAGAGCTTTGAGCCTCCTTATCCTTATCATAAAGCTTAGACGTTCATCTTTTCAGCAGTTCTCTACGTTTTATGTTAAACATTACGACATAGCAAAAGGCAACTGGCTAGACTAAAAACAAGGCGTCTGTTTCAGGTCACATTTTGACATCTATAGTAAAGTTTGGTCTCATCTTGAACTGGAGAGATGCAGATTAATTCCATACTGGATATGTTATGATCCACTAACGTTAGGAACAATACAAGATGCATAAATCCCTGTTTTTCGTTATCTTTGCCGCCATCTTGACAGTACACACCTGGGGGGGAGATCTGCGCTCTACTGAGTGCACTCTTCTAGTGTTCAAATGCTTTTAGTGCCATATCTTTGTGTTGTTGTATATCTTCTTGGACTGAGCGGGGGGCCTTTTTTCCTGCTTTACATCTACTCTAATACAGAAATCAGATCATGATGTACAGTAGCTGTTTGCTTTATTGACTCTTAAAAGCTCAGTTTCCCTCCGGAACAAATAAAGCACTTCATTTACCTCCTTTCTGGAGCCAAAAACGATTCATTAAGACAAACATCTAAACAACATACCGTCTGATTTTTTTCTCAGTCAGTGTTCATTGTTTTGCTTTGACTGTTAACGCCTCATTACCACTTATGCCAATTAAGCTAACTGTAGTGAAATAGTTGAAACTGACAAACAAAATTAAATAAAAAATAGAGAGAAAGTGAGGAGACAGTTAAGTGTAAATGTCAACCCTATCTTCTTCTTCTTCTTCTTTGTGAGGGCGAGAAGACCGACTCTCTCTTTTTCTCTCTCTCTCTCTCTCAACCCACAGGTCGTACGTATGCCATCTGTAAACACAATTATTCACAGCTGCTCGCACGCCCACGGGCTACTGCCACCCAGTGTGTGGTGCGTGTGCTTCTGAGTGTGTGTGTGTGTGTGTGTGAGAGAGATAGCGAGAGAGCGAAGGAGAGTGTGTAAGTGGTTGTATCTCCTCGTACACAAGAGGAATGAGGTCAGGGTTATGTTGTGTGTGTGTGTGTGTGTGTGTGTGTGTGTGTTGCAGTCTGAGGGGATGGTGGTAGTGCTGTACAATCTTCCACTTTGATGGTCAAACATGTTTTAGCTGCAGGTATTTTCCCGAGAAAGTGTGTGTGTGTGTGTGTGTGTGTGTGTGTTGTACCAGCAAAGAGGTCAACAGATTACAGCTGGTCCTCTGAGGATTAACACACAGATACACTTTACTCTCTCTCACTTTCTCTCTGCCTGATTCAAAGTTGAAACCTTTATTGCCACAATGAGACGAGCAGTTTATCCTCCAACCAAACTTCATTCAAAAATCCAGTGATTTTAGTCTTTCTTACACTTATACTTCCTTTTCTTTACAGTGTAAACACACTACTAGTCTAAACACACATACCGAGTGTGGATCATGCAGCTGGACATAATTAGAAGATTAACATTAAACGGTTAATCAAGCAGTAATTGTCGCAATAATTAAACAGCAGCATATGTTTTTTTTTTCCTAATGAGGTCTGGTTTAGCTCTGCAGGTCAGCACAGTTTGTTCTTTCTCTTTAGCGCGTCTGTTTAGTCGTGTTTCCCTTGTGTGTGTGTCCCCTCTTCTTCTGCTGCAGCAGACCGTATTGATCATCCGGTTGTGTGACTGATTGTTGATCGGTCAGATCTCAAGTGCTTCAGACAGATTGATGAAGAGCTGCGGGAACAAGCTGACTGGACCAGGACACATCCTCTATCTGTTCCAACAGACTGGCTGTGTTTTTAAATTCCTTTTTTTTCCCATAAAATTACAGTTGCTGCTTCCAAAACCTACAACTTTCATTTCATCCTAATGTTAGACACGTGTGTCTTTTCATTTTCGTGACTGTGAAAGGTTTTTTGGTTTCAGGGCGGAAGCTCAATGCCAACATTACGTAACATTATCTGCTGGGATGTGATTCGTCGCTATATGTAGGAAATAGATGCATTTACACTTAAATAACACGTGGCCTAAATATGTCCGCTGAAGTGTGTTCTTAATGCATCCTTGGTTGCTTTTCCACCTGCTTTTATAGGTGGATTATCTACATATAGTAATGTAATCTGGATTTAATCCAGATATAATCTGGATGCTCATGACATGTGATTGCATGACATGAGCATTCTAGTCCAACATTCACGTCACTGTATTATGAGTTCGAAGAAATCTAAATGGAGGATCACATGTTGATTAAAAAAAAAAGAAGCTGTTTTACAATCCAGCTTCAAAATGCTGGTGGGCGGCGGTGGTGTACATGATCTCGTTGACCTTTTTTTTTAAGATTTCTCGTCTTTGTTTCATTATGAAAAGTGCACACAATAAATCAAGTAGAGTTTGTCTAGAGATGGCCGGAAGCAATGTCAATATTTTACATAATTATACAGTAAACATGGACTTTTTTTTTTAGACATTTTTTGGCAAACATGAAAAAATGGCTTTTCACAAGTAGGAAAATCTTCAGCGTTGATCCAGTTAAGATGCCAGAAGAAAATTATATTATATCTTATCTTGAAAGGACTGTCCACATGGCCGCTGTAGTTTATTTCGACTTAATCCCAAACACACACACCGTCCTGTCGCCAGAAATACTTGCTCATAGCATCACATTTGTATTAATCCAACACTGAAGATTGTCTGTTTTGTTTTTTGTGCAGCTGTTTTAGGAAATTACTGAGCCTTTTAAAAAAAAGTGAAACTACATATTTAGGAGCTGTCAGAGGGAACCAATGAGCAAGTATGGGAAAGTATGTTTAAGGTTGTGTTTGCAATGATTGACAGGTGTTATAGCAGCTGTTCCAGGTCCCAATAAGCCACTTAGTGTGAATTGTACAGTATCTTAGTTTTGACTCATGTTACACTGTAATAAATCCAACTTTCCTGTAAAAACCCAATGCACTCACAGGTCCAGGAGGCAGGGAAAGTGTTTAATGAGGATTAATTTTTATATCTCAACATCCAAATACATATATATACATCTAAGCCTGGTCCATTACCGACTTTATGTTCTATTCCTGCACTGTTATACACAGGTTGTTACCCGTTATCACACGGCGGCTAAAAGCTTGTTTCAATCCAATCTTTTATGCAGATTACTCTTAAATAAAACCTTTTTTTCCCCCCCACATGCATTAACTGTCATAAGTAACAGATTATTCTACCACTTCAAGAAAAAATCATAGCAAACATAAGCACAGATTTCAAAATATAACTGAACTGTTGTGGGACTTTAAAGTAATTTACAGATGTCTCAAACGCTCTGCTCGCTCGTCATACCTCTACTCCACCTTACTTTCCCCGAACCGGCCGCACAGACGATATAAACATGTTTTATAGAGACTGCGGTGTGTTCTGCAGAGCTGAGAGCAAGAGACGTGGTGAGATCTCTTTAATGTCAGTCCTGCTGCCTCTTTCACTCCGCTCTCTGTCCTGTAAATGGTCAGATAATGGACGTTAATTCCATCAGCCCGTCTTCACTCTGCTAATGCACCCACTTCCTGTCTGTGACGGACAGACGGAAAGAGAGAGAGAGAGAGAGAGAGAGGGGAACCAAAGAGAGAGTGAGGAAGAGAGGGAAGGGAGGAGGATGATGTACAGTAGTTTGTGGGATTTGATTGCATGTGTGTGTGTTTTTGTGGGTAGAGAGAGAGAGAGAGAGAGAGAAAAGAGAGGAAGAAAGTTGTGAAGAGAAAGGTAAGAAATGGGAGAGAGACCTGGAGATGATGTAGAGAGAGAGAGAGAGAGAGGAATCTGCTGGCTGACACTGATGGTTGCTGGATAACAAGCTGATTTATGCTGTGTGTGTGTGTGTGTGTGTGAATGGTGCACATAACTCCCCAGATGAAGCCACATGCAAACATATTGTATTTGGGTACACACACACACACACACACACACACACACACACACCCTCAGCCTCTTTATCTGCTGATTGCATCAGTCTGAGAGCTGTAGTAATCGCTTGCGCAAAAACACACACACACACACATTTACATGCACACACATGCACACACACACACACACACACACACACATAGACGAGAGAGAGGCAGAGCATCAGTGAGGTTTTCTATCTCAGCTCTTAATCAGCCACCAGTTTGATTTCCCAGATAAAACTGTAAAAACACAGAACATGTTCAGTATGCAGGATGACGTCTGCAGCTTATATGCTGCAGTTATACTTCTGTCAACACACACAGTGAATACACTCCCTTAAACACAACAAACTTAACCTGCAACATAAAGGTCTGCACTATTTGTAGTGTATGATATGCAAGTTATGCAGCAAAGTGTCTTAAAGGTTGTCAGGATATAATGGAGGCACAAACATGCCAGTAAAAGAAGAAATAAGAAGTACAGCAAAAGTAAACTTTGTTCTTATGAGACAGTTTTACTTTTTGTTTTGAAGAGAAGGAAACAAAGGGAACAAAGGAAAGAAAGAAAGAGAGAAAGAAAGGAGAGAAGGTCATATGTTTTCCTCAGTCAAGCGAATCGCCTCCATCTGTCTCCTCCTCTCTCCTACAAGAGGACTCCTCACCCTTCTCCTCCTCCTCCTCTTCCTCCTCCTCTCTCCAGTGGGTGATGATGGGGGCCAGCAGTTCTCCTCCAGCCTGTCAGAAACTCCCAAGACAGAACTGTATTCTCTGAAAACACACTTTTCATTATTTATTTTTTTTTTACTTTTTCCTTAAACTTATATAAGCCTTTATGTAGCCTTTACAAAGATTCAGATATTCCCCTCAGTGCTCGGTGTTCAGCAACTTCTCCGGCTTAAAAGCCTCATGTTCCACATTATTGGAGCGCTGACGTTACATAACAACATTAATAGACACATTTATGATCAGAAATACTGAGGGAAATTAGGCTCACTGAGCAGGTTCTGGAGTACCTTGACAAGGTCTCGGGGGTTCCCTTGATGGTGTGAGGGTGCTTTTAGGATGTCCCAGGGGTCAAAGTGTCAATGCAGAGGTTGCAGGAGTCATGGGTAAGTCTAGGATGGTTCTAGGAGTCAGTGAGGAGGTCCAAGAGTCATTTTTGAGGTCTGAGCGGTTTCAGGGTTTTAGTTTTATGCTGTTTATGCTGCTATTGGTTCTTTAGGAGGTCAGAGGAATAACTGAGCAAGTTCTAAGAGTCATTAAGGAGGTCACAGGGTTAATGAGGTTAAGAAGGTTTTAGGATTTACTGATGAGGTATCACGGTTAAATTAACAGGTTCTAGGAAAAACAGAGGATGTTCTAGATGTAACAGAGGGGATAATAGTCTTAAAAGGTTCCAGGTGTTCTTAAGGAAATCCTAATAACCACTCTGTAGATCTTAGGGGCCATTGAAATGGTTCTAGAGATGATTTCAGCTGTCATGAACACTCCTAGGTTCTTGAAGTCTTTGAGGAGGTCAGAGGAGTTTTTTAGAGGGTTACACATGCCAGTGAGGGGGAGTCATTGAGAAGATATCAGGGGTTCTTAAGGAGGTACAAGGGTTTAATAAGCATGGTCCAGGAGTCTCTGAGGATAATCGAGGTGCTAAAGTAATTGAGGAGGTCCAAGAAGTAACCAAGAGTCAACCAGAGGCCACTGAGGAGGTTCTAGGAGTCAGTGAGGAGGTCCAAGAGTCATTTTGGAGGTCTGAGCGGTTTCCAGGGGTCGTTGAGATTTCATAGTGTTTAAAGGAGTTACTGAGGATGTTCCATAAGTCACTATAAGGAGGTTTTATGCTGCTATTGGTTCTTTAGGAGGTCAGAGGAATAACTGAGCAAGTTCTAAGAGTCATTAAGGAGGTCACAGGGTTAATGAGGTTAAGAAGGTTTCAGGACTTACTGAGGAGGTACCACGGTTAAATTAACAGGTTCTAGGAAACACAGAGGATGTTCTGGATGTAACAGAGGGGATAATAGTCTTAAAAGAGGTTCCAGGTAAATATACTGTACTTGTATAGCTCCTTTCTAGTCTTCTGACCACTCAAAGCGCTTTTACACTACAAATCACATTCACCCATTCACACACATTCATACGCTGGATGGGTACAGGGGCTACCACGCAAGGTCCCAACCTGCCCATCAGAGGAAACTAACCATTCACACACATTCATACACTGATGGCACAGCCAGGGTTGTGGGTTGTGTAAAGGGTTCAGGAGGTGATTTCATGCTCCTCGGTTCTTGGAGTCTTTGAGCAGGTCAGAGGAGTTTTTAAGAGGGTTACACAGGCCAGTGATGAGGAGTCATTGAGAAGATATCAGGGGTTCTTAAGGAGGTACATGGCTTTAATAAGCATGGTCCAGGACTTGCTGAGGATGACTGAGGTGCTAAAGTCATTGAGGAGGTCCAAGGGTCCAAATATAAGCAGGTTCCAAAAGTCAGTGGTGGAACAAGTGCTTAAGTAAAAGTACCAATACCATAATGTAAAAATACTCAATTACAAGTAAAAGTTCTGCATTTAATAAAGTAAAAGTATGAAAGGGAAGTATTATCAACTAAATGTAATTTAAGTATCAAAAGTGCTCATTCTGCAGAAAACTGGCCCCTGTGACTGATATATTCTTATATGTGACTTTATTAGATAATTAATTCTAAAGCAGCTTTTGTTTGAACTACTTTATATGCAGTTAGGTTGTTTAGTCCAAATGATAAAAGGACCACTGTGTAGAATTTAGTGGCATCTAGCAGTGAGGTTACAGGTTGCTAACAACTGAATACACCTCACTCTCCCCTTTTAAGCATGTAGGAGAAACAACAGTGGCTGCGCAACTCATGAAAAACATGAAACAGTAGAGACAGTGTTTGCTTTGTCCATTCTGGGCTACTGTAGAAACATGGTGGTGCAACATGACGGGCTCCATGGAAGAGGAGCCCGTCATGTTGTAGCTATAAAGGGTAATGAAAACACAATGATTCTTATTTTCAGGTGATTACACACTAATGAAAACATACTTATGAGTATTATATTCCATTTCTGCCAGTGTTTCTGCCAACAGATCCCCTTAAATCTTACACACAGGAACAACATTCTGCCTGACAGATGTATTTACTGTTCTCTAATATTTAGTAACTGCAGCTGTCTTAGTGGAGTAAAAAGTACAACATCTGTATAATAGTTGAGTAAATAGTTACTCTCCACCACTGCAAAAAGTCACTGATGTTATTCCAGATGTCACTGAGGGAGTTTTATTGTTTTCAAAGAGATTTCAGGTGAATCATTAACAAAGACAAAGTGTTAATTGATGACTTGAGGAGGTTTTCAGATTGTTTCAGGAGTTTCTAGAGATCACCGTTGAGGTTCCACGTTGCCACAGAGAGTTTTAAGGACACTACAGGAATCACACAGAAGCTTCAGCGGTCGGTGATGAGGTTCCCAGCGCTTTTATTTCCTGTTTTTGGCAACTGCTTACTTTGCAAAAACCCCATTTACTGACTAATAATAGAGCTCACACACACACACACACACTGTACATGAACACACTCATTAGAGCCTGCAGTGTTACACCACTTCACGCTGAGGAAAGAGGCTGAGTGTTCAAAGCCTTTCTGGGCTGAACAACACGCACACACAGCGTTACATAATGATGTAAGCAGCGGTCCATAGTTTTGGAAGTGGGACACTCGCTGAGAGACGGTCTGACGAAACCGCAGTCCTGAGGACGTGTGTATGTATACTTGAGAGTGTGTGTGTGTGTGTTTGTAGGTTCTTCAGTGTGTGTGTTTGTGTATCTGCTCCTCATTAGCCATTAGATAAAAGGAGTGTGTGCAGCGATAGAAGAGGTGATTCCTCCCTGTGGAACCTCTCTGTTTCTTATTTGTATCGCTGTGTGTGTGTGTGTGTGTGTGTGTGAGTGTGTATGTGTGTGTGATGTCAAGAAGCTTTATAGTAACAGGCTTTGGATGCCCTCTCTCGTCCCTGGGGAGAGAGAGAGAGAGAGAGAGAGAGAGAGAGAGGTGGATTTATTTTTCCAGGTCTGTTGTTTATTTGAGCTTATCTGTGGTGGACGCTGTACACTACAGAAGGAGGTGTGTGTGTGTGTGTGTGTGTGTGTGTGTGTGTGTGTGTGTGTGTGTGTGCTTTTTGTATTTGGCAGTAGCTGTAAATCGGAGCTTGGCCAGCATTCGACTGATGTACAACAACAAGGATGCTGAGAGCTGCAGCACACACACACACACACACACACACACACACACACACACACACACACACACACACAGCGGTGTGTCCATGATTGGATTAATTTGCTGGTGTTGTAGTGAGATATAGATAGTTTGTGTGTGTGTGTGTGTGTGTGTGTGTGTGTGTGCGTGTGTGTGTGAACTCAATGTACCTTGAAACAGTGTTCTTTTCCATCAGAGTTGCCACGGTTCCTTGTGGAGCTTCAAGCGGTCATTGAGAAGCTTAAAGAAGGCTCCAGGTCTAGTTTATAATAGTTCAGGGGTCTTTGATTTTCTATATTTTTCTTATTGTCAATGAATCTCATGTTTGGAGCCAAACCAACAATGAACTGGTCTATTTAAAAGTATTATGCGTGTATCAAAAGCTTGATTTATCTTATTCCTCTGTGCCGTAGACCTCCATTGTTGTCCAAAAACTATTAAAAACATATCAGCGAGCCACAAGACTGCACTGGGTGACATGTTCCTTCATTATGAAGAGTTTTATCACGTTAGTTTGTTCAGAAATGTCTCCAAACACTAATAACAGCGATCAGGTTTTCAGTCTCTGGAGAGTAGTTCTGTGTAAGGCAGACGCCACTGAGCATGTGCAGGAACGTACAGGAACGTGGTTCTTCACTAGCTTGTTGTGCTGCAGATCACAACCTCTTCACTTTATAAATTTCTCAAAGAACTTCAGGACAAAATTGCACCTTGGGGACAAATAAAATACTTTGAATTGAGCAGAAAATTAATCAGCAACTATTTTGATGATGGAATAATTATTTTAGTCATCTTTTAAGGTTGCAGCTTCTAAAGGATCTGAAGCTTTTCTGTGATTTTATGATAGTAAACTGAATATCTTTGGATTCTGGACTGTTCAGATAATTTCATCATAATAATTCTCAGGAGGTGCCATCGGTCCTTAAGAATATTCAGTGTGTAATTTATGAGCTTACTTAAAGATTCCAGGAGTAATTGGGAATGTGAGATTGAAACTGGCTCCTTAAAAGGTTCAAAGTTTAGTTCAGGAGTCTCCGGAGAGCTTTCCGAGGGCCACTGAAAGAGTTCAAGAGGGGCTTTAAGGTTCCTTGGGGGTACGTTCGGAGGAACAAAGAGTCATTGGGGAAAGCTCCGGAGGTTCATTGTGAACCTCTAAGGATTCGGTTTCAGGGGTCAGAGAGACAGTTTCAGGGATCAGCGGGCATTTCGGTGCTGTCTGGAGTTCATTGAGGAAGTTCAGTGGCTCGTCTTTTTGAAAGTTGCAGGAGTCATTGTAGACAATTAACCTGCTATTTTCCTGTCATGATTTCCTCTTTAGAGCCAGATAAAGATGCTCCGATGAGGATTTCTGGGGCTGATACTGTTTGAAGCCTTCTATTTATCACGCTTTATTTATTTATTCAAAAGTATTGAAATTAAGAGGTAAGAAAGTATGATGAACTGACAACTGTTCATTTATTAGCAGCCAGCATGTGCGACATATTCCACTCTCTCTCTCTCTCTCTTAGAGACACAACTTAAACCACAGCAGCCTACGTTTGGTTAACAAATATAACTTTCCTGTGGAATAAAATAAATGAAATTTATTTTAAACAATATATTATATACACTGAGGGAACAAAAATCAATTCCAGTAGACGGAGCGAAACACAAGGCTTTTATCAATTTACTCCAACTTTAGAGACGATAAAAACTGCAACAATAAAGGCAATAGCAAAAATATATTTCAAGTCAGTCAGTCCTCAATTCTTCTCTGCATTTAGGAGATAACGGACCACGGGCCATAAAGTGCACAGCAAGAAACAAGAAACAAAGACAAAACAAACAAACTTGTACCTCTATATCTGTATCTATCTATACCTATAAGTCTATATAAGTCAGTAATGGAACATGTTGCTGAATGTGGCGGCAGGAGCCTCTGCAGTGTGTGACCCTGAGAATAAATAAACATCGAACTCCAAATGTCACTCGTGAAACTGATCGATGTGATATTGTCCCTCGTAAGGCTGTCGACACGTTTGGTATAACTGCGGCAGATTGTAGCGCGGATCCAGGTAGGACATGAGTCATCTGAACCCTTCGTCTTCCACAATAGACAGCGGCTGGAGATCAAGGCACATGAATTCAGTTGTTTTGGCTGATATTTATTTTGGTTTCTTGCTGTCGTTACGTCTCTTTGCAAAGTTGCTAAACGATCCCGCCATCTCTCTGCGTTAGCGCTGGCTAGCTTCGAAAGCTAGCTTCATTCCTTGACGTGACTCACCTTCAGATGTCTGATGAGGTTAATGGTGTTAAAGATCTTTGGTTGCGTTCCTCCACGAGGGATTTCCTCGGAGCACGCCTTGCAAATTGCAAATAAGACACCTGGTAGAAGTGCCAGACCAGTGGAGCCATTTCAGCGGCACACAGAGAGATTGTCTCACCTGTTTTGTGTCATCTGATCGGCCTTTATAGAAACCACTGACCTATTTTGAATGAATGAATGTCCGATTGATTGGAGAACCCATAGAGCCAGAGGAATTAACTGTAGTCTATTGTTTAAATTGGGTTTTTAATTAATTGTTGCACTGCTTTTGCATCTGTAAACAGCTGATGAATGTTCCTATTGAGGCTAAAGAACCATAACTTTATATTTTACTCTCTGGTTTAGTGTTTTTTTGTCAGGTTCAGATATTTTTTTGTGTGAACAACATAATAACTCTGTCCTCATCTCTCAGGTAACACTGATTATTGAGATTTGAATGAATAATAGACTTCTATTTTCCGAAGGTGACAGTTCATATTTTCCTCAGTTGTCTCTGCCTCTTGTTATCAGTTTATTTGTTGACATATAACCTTCAGCAAACAGTAGCTTTAGAAGCAACACGTATAACTATAATCATGAATATTCAAAGCGGTGAACTGCTCTGTATTCTCTTCAGGGTCTGAGTTATTTGGCTCTTAAACTGCAGCGTGAACTGTCCTTTCTGTCAGATTGAGCTTTCTTTATTGGCATAAAATATAAAAGCTATTGAAATAGAAAAGCATGTCCAGCAGAGAGAGAGAGAGAAAAAAAACCCCAGACAGCTAGACTCAGTTTTCAGCCACGATAAGATGATACTGATCTATTATCAGTTCTCTGGAAAAGTTTCCAACTAATTGTTGATGTTTTTTTTTTTTACCTTCCTGTCTTCATTTAGTCTGTTGTTCTTCCTGCTGATAGCCGGCTAACGTCCTGCTCACTAATAGAGACTCATACAGTAACAGAATAATAAAACTCATTCAAAGTAGGTCTTAAAAGCTGAAGATAACAGTGTCGAAGGAGGAAATCAGTCACTAAATGTTTCCTTTTCATATTAAACTCAATAGAAATATAAATGTTTTAGTGCAGGGTTTCCTGACTGGAGGGTCGGGAACATTTGGGTCAACTTCCTCAAAAAAATACTTGCAAACTTGTACAACACTCGATACCGGTTTTGTGGGTCATGTGACCGTCGCTTTGCACATCCGTTGACTGTTTGCTCCACAAAAACCGACACAGAATATTTTCAGCTTGGTTTTACTGTCACTGAACACAAATACAGACCTGATAATAAAGTTTCTTCTCTTTATCATCATCAACATTGAAGCTGTTGTATTTCCCTCTTCTTTGTATCAGGCTTGTTCACACGTTCTGCTGTAAAAATAGTTTTAGTAGAAGTTGTGTAAAATAGTTTTGAATGAGTTGTAATCACGGCGTCCAGATTGAAAATAATCCTGTTTTAAAACAGATACGAGGAGCTGCAGTGGTGGGGGTGAGTTGTTTGAGGTACTGGTGTGACAATGAAATACAATCCGAGAAGCCAATTTGGAGTTAATTAATTCATTTAAAGGTTTATCAGAAGCCCAAACACGGCACGGTGGTTTGTAGAATACTAACAGACGCTTGCATGTATCTGATTGGCCAACACACGCCATCTTGCTGGATGATGCTGGATTACGTTGCAGGAAAAGTTGAGCCTGGTTCAACTTCCTCCTCCATTCAAATGCGAGGAGGGGCTGCGGTCTTCGGTTGCACTTCAGTAATTTCAGTTTTCATGTTGTGAAGGAGCAGTAGTCGTTATCTCTGTCTCCTCACAAAGACAATAGTGGATTTGAATGATGGATGGAAACGTACTGAGTGGGTTTTAAGTAGGTCCACATGTGGATCGTGACCTGATGTCTGAGGGAAAATCAGGATCTTGAGGTTAGACCAGTTGAGAATCACTGTTTTAGTGGACGTTTAACATGACTTGATTTACTCATCAGGTGGTCAACAGGTCAGCAGAACATACAACTCAGTGAATATGGAGAAGAAGCTTCAGGTGTTCATTTTAAACAGGACTTCTTGCACCGCTGCAGCTTAACTTTATTTATAAATCATTTTTAAAACATGAAATGAAAAAAAAATGCTGTGACGTCACTGTCATCACCCGTGTGAGATTAACCCAGACATCAAAGTCACCGCACGACTGTCCGCTCTGAACAGGATGCGACTGCCCGCTTCAGCGCCGAGCGAGCTAAAAGCGGCCAGGCTAAAGCCGCCTCCCGCCGAGGTCCTGGCTCCGGTTAGCCGCTTTCGTTAGCGCTGGCAGCTGTTCCCGGTGGGCTCTGCCCGCTCCGAGGCGGCGTCTCCAGAACAGATGGCCGGACGGCGGGTGGGGGGGCAGCGCCGGGCCATGACCCCTGGGAACCTGTCCAATGAGAGCGTGGAAACAGCAGGGGAGTTAGCCACAGGTCTGGTTGCTAGGTTAGTGTTGCATCATGGTAACTAATGAACAGAGGCTGGCTGGAAGTTTGTGTGTGTGTGTGTGTGTGTGTGTGTGTGTGTGTGTGTGTGTGTGTGTGGTGAGGTGATGTCAGAGTGTTAATCAGGGAGAGTTTACATCAGGTAAACAGGTCCACACACACACACACACACACACACACACACACACACACACACACACACACAGGTCTAACTTTGTTTTTCTGGTGTCCTGCTGGGACCCTCAGTGGGGATGGATCGCCATGGAAACAGGGAGACAGTTAGGGGGGTTAGTCATCAATGTGGAGTTAACTGACACACACACACACACACACACACACACACACACAGTCAATAATAATAAACTTTCCACACCACTTTTCAAAGAGAGTTACAAAGTGCTTCACAATGCCAAATAAATATACAGCCGAGTGTGAAAAATAAATGGCGTTATAAAAGTGAGCAATAAAACATACTGAAGGTTAACTATAGAAAAACATTAAAAAGAGACGAATATGAGAACAAAATACGAAGGACTCCGATCGTGTTTTAAAACATTATTTAAATGATGTGCTTCTCCTCTCAGCAGTTTTCATAATAACAGCCTTTACTCAAAATAAAAGGAACTTTAACCAAAATGTTAAAACAACAAGGAAAAAATCCTGTTTTTAGGAATAAAAGCTCATTAATGGGATGTTGTGATGTCAGCAAGAGGTCAAATCGAGTCAAATCTATTCATAGAGCACATTTAAAAAAAAGTTTAACATACCATTAAATAATTAAAACAATTTTATCATGGTATTCAAAACAAAGACGGGCTCATATATTGGAGATAATGATGTCATCAGGAAGTTTAAGTCACACTGAGTGACATCAATATGTGTTTCATTTGTTTTGACTCTAATTGACCTCACAAAGTATCTTCGCTTCACCTTCAACTCTCCTGCTTTTAGCCTCGTCCTGCTGAACGTTCATACATATTTATCCACATTTAAAAACCTGCACGATGAGTTTAGTTTACTGCGGAGTGAATATTTAATTCCCCGTCCCCCCCCCCCCCTCCCCTGTAATGTTTATGGGCTTTTAGTCGAACACCTTGTATGTAAACACGCGCTGTAATCTAAATTGATCCGTCATGTTTAACAGACCGGGATGTTCTGCAAACGTTTTCAGGAAAACCTCACTCTAACTTCATATGTTTTGCTTTTTAAACCTTCATCCAATCAGTAAAGTAAATGTACTCAATTACTCTCCACCGCCGCCTCTCTCTCAGCTGTGTCATTCAGTCGATTAATCTGCTAAACTAAAAAAAAAAAAAAAAACTTCTCTGTCAGAGTTAAACGGCGAGGAGGCGGGCTCTCAGCTCATAGATTAACAGAGGCTTAAGGTGTGTGCCGGTCACATGCTGCTGCTTCACGTTACAGCCCCTTGATCGCCTATTAAAGCCTCGCAGATTAATGCTCTCAGTAATTAATGAGCAGCTTAGCAGCAAATCACAGAGTGGACCCGCTCTCCTAAACCGATATTGTTTCTCATTAACGATGAAACCAGGGAAACGTAGTCGAGCATTTCCTGACCTGTCGCTCAAACATGCTGCTGTTTGATGAATGCTACCGGTCGCTCTGAATTAGCTGAATTAGCGGTGGGAGAGAGAGCCGGCGGCGGCGGTGGCGTGACTAACATGTTTTTAGCCGAGCGCTGTGCTCTGGTGCATTTGTTTCTGTATTGTATAAGACTTTCTACTGTTTCAACACGTCGTTGCAGAGAGAAATATTGAGCTTTTTTGTGGTTTGAATGTAAACAGGAACAGGAGTGAATGATTGTTTACCTGAACAGCTACATACAGTGTGTTACTTCCTTAATGTTTGGGGTCCAACAGACCCACAAAACAATAATAATAATGTTAATAACTGCAAAATCAACCATTTTTCCCTTCAGATATTTGTTTTATTGTCTTATTTAAGTATTGTCAACCCAATGTCTTTAACCAAGCAGGGGTTTCTGGGACTTATAACACCAGTAAAGGCTCCTTTGCAGACTGTGCAGCAACAGTGGTGGAAGTTTATTGCATTGTGTGAGACCTCTATAATAAAAATCTTTGTCTCCATCTGTATTAAAGTGTCTGATATATGTTTGAGGCTGTCAGATCGTTCGCTAAAGAGATACGTCGTCCATCTGCGGCTCTGATTAGAAAATGCAGCAAAGTCACGTGACCCTCGCCGTCGTCTCTCGACCGTCACCTTTAGCCTCAGATGGAACTAAATCTCACGGTGTGTTCTCTGTCGCGGACTTCTGAAAGGTATCATCAATTCAAAATCATATTTATAAGCAGGTCATGAAGTCTCAAGGTGATGAAACAATGTTAAGTTTTCACAGCTGAAGACTTTTCTGTTTGCCGCCTTTTATTAAACCAAATTTGAGGGTTAATGTTTTACACTGCACTGTAACTTTTATTCTTTTATCTGTCTTATTCCCTTTTAGCTTCTTTTTATTTCCAAATTTAACACTTTTTAAACTTGCCTTGCCTAAAGAGAAACTAACAGGAGATTAGTGTTAATTTGATGGGTTTTTTTTCATGCATATTGAGAAATAACAACAACATACTGTTTTCTAAATCAACGTACAACAGTTGTGTCAGTTTGTGAGACAGGAAGTTGAATTCCTCATTCTCAGTCGTGCCTGCAAAGCTCTGATTGGCTCGGTTGTTTCTTCAACCGGCCAAACACCAAACCGGTTCACCACGTCAATCACTGATAAGAATCAAGAGATGTTGACATGTTAGAGGACCGGAACCTCACGGAGGACAAAGATGAGCAGGTGTAGAAAATGATTGACTCGTATGAATCACAGCGTTTAAACTTCCCTTCTGTTAGTTGAAATCAGGTCGCAGGTTTTAGTATTTCATCCACCTCCGTTAGTTTCTGATCCAGACACTCCTGAAGCTAAAATTTAAACCTGCACATTTCATCTCTCTCAGTCAGAGAGCAGACAGCGGGAGATGAATCCTCCTTATTCTGGCAGATTTACATGAGAGTTATTGTCTTCCAGATAAACACTAACTTCACTTATTCTCACTGTGGTGAAACTGCTGCCGCTCTACAACCGTAATTGTGCAGTCGTACTGTAAATTATAGTCATATGCTGCTTTTCTTCACTGGATGTCTTCAAAACAATAACAGCCGCAGCAGAGACGGACGTCTTATTGCAGAGAAACACCAAACTACACTGAAGAAAAACTGTCATTTTAGTCTCAACCTTAAAACCAGATTTTATTGGAAACGACTTCTTAGAAAATGCCTTTTTCACACACACACACACATACACACACCATCTGCTATTATTCTGTGTATTACCTCGTCCCGGTTCTTCATTGAAGCTCTACTATATGATGATGTTTTCACCAGGATGAGACGTTCAAACCTGAATGTCCGTGTTTTTTTTATGGCTGCAACATTTCATCAAATGGAAATATTCTAGACACTTCATGCATCATTTTATACACTTTTCTCCTAAAATTTGGTATCTCTGAAGATGTTGGGATCTCCACCAGAATTGAAAATAAAGTGAATAAAATAAAATAAAATGGGGGGTTTTAAACATCGCTTGGAAGGAAGGTGACTCTTGAGAGAGCTAAAGGATGAAGAGGAGGATAATAAAACAATGATTTTTATGATGTAGTAATGGAAAGGACGGGGCATTTGTTGGAGTGCAAAGAGCTTTACAGCATTACCAATTAGATTTCTCAATGCTGATTGGCCGGATTAATTAATTCCTGATAACCAGGTAGTATAACCGGACACCTATAGTATGACGGAGATCAGAAGAATAAAAGTAACAGTGAGAGATATGATCCAAAAGCCTCAACTTTGATTCCATAAAAGGCAGCAGCAATTTTCTGGGAGTTTGTTCAGACGTGGGGAAAGCAGACCCGTCCCAGACGACTTCATAACGTAGCAGCAGATCAGAGATGACATGCAGAGGATTCCCCCCCTCGTTTCTTAACGTTATGCAACCTCCGTCTGTCCTGTATATTCTGTACAAGCTTGTTTCTGTTCTGGTCGTTTCTGTGATGTCGTTTAACCTCGTTACTACCTGAGGTGACGGGGTGTGACCTGAACCTGTGCGCCCAGCTCCAGGGACAGATTGGGACTAAAAAAAAAATGGCCGTGGCATGGTGGGTAAAGGGGCAGGAGGTATAACGGGCTGCTCAGAGCGACCACCAGGATTCCCGGTGGTCCCGATGGCCGGTCCGACTGTGCCCGGCGTTCACGAGAGTTCACCATCAATTTCCTATGACATCTATGTAGTCGTGCCACATCCTTTCACCCCGAGCCCGCCAATTATCCCGCCTCACATCATCCTCGCCCCGACCCGCGAGCCAAGGCCGAGCAGCGATCAAAGACGGGGAGATATGAACACCTTATTTGTATTCATCTGCCAGGTAACCTCTGCGGGGAGGGCTGCCTTGTTCTCTGAGTGCACCGGCCGATCCAGGCAATTAGGGAAGCCGGTCTGAATGGAGGGCGGCGGGGAACGACGGTCTGGACGGGGTTCATTCAGGGCCGTTACCACGGCAACGCAAGCTTTGATGTTGCCGTTTTATTGTGAGGCGAGAAGCAGTCAAAGAGCGGGAGGGGATTGGCAGCGACGGAGGTAAATGGATGAAGGATGAAGATCTGTGACAGCAGCGTGAGGGCTTCTCCCCTCCTCTGAGGCCGGCCCCTCCCCTCCCCCCCGCCGCCGCACAGGAAGTTGACAGCGGGACAACGTCTGGGTCCCATTTGGCCCCGAGCCTTTGCTTTACAGGATTTAGACGAGATTACGGGGTTTCAGGGAGGGGAGAAGTCAGGATTGAACAAAAAACGATGGCTAATCCATGCTGACCCCCCTTCTAATCCACTTATTTGCCAGGTATTAAGGTAACAATCCTTCCTAAGTTAATAAGGTTTTCCCCCATCCTGCCTCAAACACAACAACAAGAGGAGGAAGAGGAGGAGGAGGGGGAGGAGGAGGAGGGGGAGGAGGGACCCTCCCATCAACATCAACAATTTGGGTGCATAAAACCTCGTCAAACAGCACCACTCCCTCTTGTGTCTCCATCTTCTGCACACAGACTCTTGGATATGTTGCAGGACAGAAAGGTGATCATGTGGTCTGACATTTCAAGTTATTAAAGCAAAGTTTTTCCAAGTTTCTAAGGGTTAAAGAGCCTTCCGGAAACATCCAAAAATACCCAACAGTGTATGAGAATCAGATTATATAAACATTTCATCCTTCTTGCTGTTTTTCTCATCAAGAGCAGAAATACGACTGGTTCATTAGGAGTTAAATAAATGTAGATGGTTTAATTATTTTAAAAATGAAGGGTGGTCTTCCAGGTTGTATTGATTTTATGTGTTTTCCTTGTAGTCATTAAGCGTTGAGTAGTAGAAGTCAGCTCACTTGTATTTACTTTTTAAAAATGATTTTTGAGGTCTGTTTCAATCTTTAGCAGAACCATCTTGACTTATTTCAAGAGTCACTTAAGCAAACCCTCGTTTTTTTTATGCTTTTTTATTTTTCTCTGGTGTGTTTGGTGAAGTGTAATCTCCTCAGACAGGATGTTCAAATCACTCAGATATCCTGCTGTCTACATGTCGTGACCCTTTTGCCAGGCTAGAACATTGATATTAAATTATTTTCAGTGATATTATTTTATTATTATTTTTTGTTTAATACCAATCTGGCTTTCTACAATCTTTTTTACAATATTCTACATCTGCACAGACGACTCTGTCTCCTAGAAATTATGTTCATATATGACTAAATTGCAACAGCAGATATGTTTTAGAGGAAACATCCTGCTGCAGGAGTTACGTTTCCTGTAAACATAATGAGAAATGTTGATACAAATAAAATTACCAGTGGCAACGTCAACAATCTGTTTTCCACCAAAATATGTGACCTTGCAGTACTGTATCCATTAGGGGTGTGCAGAGAGCCCAGTATTTGTATTTGTATCTGTATTTGTTGAGGCAGCAAAATTATTTGTATTTGTGTTTGTTTTTGTTTTTATTACGCTTTTAATTTTTAGAAAATTAAAGTATTACAATAAGTGTTCCCTTGGGGGCGCTTCATTTGTGTCAGTAGCTCAGCTTTATCTCAGGGGGACACCCCCAACTCGTCCAAATTAGGAAATGTGCGTCATGTAGAGGGTGGATGTGACTCCCCTCGTTGAGACCTGCTGATAGACGTAACAGCGGAGCAGAGGAGAGACACTGAGATAGTGATGTAACCGACCTGCACGCTGGTATTTGACATGGTTTATTTTTCTTTCTGAAAACAAATATTTGTACGAAACAAATATTCATAAAAAAAAACAAAAAAAAAAACAAAACACTATTTGTGCTTTGCCGAATAACGTATTTGTATTCAGGCACATTCCTAGTGACTACAGCGTTACTAAACTTTTTTTATGGTTATGTTTAAGCACTGGCAGTACTCGGTTAAGGTTAGAGAAAGATCACAGTCTTGGTTTAATAGAGAAAAGATCTTGAAGCACAAGACAGAAAACGTTTATTAGTATTTAACCAAAAAAAAAAAGAACTTTCACCGACCTCAGTCAAAGTGCTTTTTGTTGTCTAAACACACACAAGACTCGTGTCCTGTGTTTTGTACGTCCATCATCCACTTCGGGCTCCTTCCTCTGAAAAAAAATGTCTCTTGTGAACATAATTCAGGCAGCGATAACTTTTGAAAATGCAATATCATCGGGCAAAACAATTAATTAATCAAGTCATTTAAATGTAATTTCTAGGAGACGGGGGTCGGCACACGGCAACGAGGGGGTACGGTTAATGTTGGGGAAAGATTGTGATTAAAGTTTAAAAAACGTTAATTGCGGTTCTGAGATGAAATGTGAACTCTGGTCTCATGTAATACTGGGCTGTGTTAATTTAATAACTATATCTATAATAATTGACTCTGCAGTTTCATCAAGCGCTTTCTGGGTTTACAGAGCTGCTGCTGCGGTGGTGGTGGGTGGTGGGTGGAGGAATTCAAATTAATTAATCAGTCAATTAAAACAAGGCTGTTAAAACCAAACACTGCATCTCTTACAGGGAGACTTAATAAGAAGGTCGACACCTGCATCTTTTGTTTAAAGTCACTTCAGGTTGTGAGTTCCTCACATCTATAAAAGTTTCAACACGTTATCACCCGGCTACACAACCTCAGGAAACAGTAACGAGATACTGAAATCCTTTAACATGAAAAAAGAATATAACAGATGAGAGTGTAAAACTCATAGCAGCCAACAATTTGAGCATGACATGTTATGCGAAAATACATGAATAAAAAGCAAAGGAGGAGGGGAAGGGGGGAGGGGGGAGGAGGGAGGGGGAGGGGGAGAAAATGAAATGGAAAAAATACACAGCGGCTTTATTAGAATATGACAAAAACCAGCAGCCGAGCAAATGGAACTACGTACGATATGAAACCGCACAAAAAGATATGAAATATGTGGAGTGTGAAAAATGGCAAAAAAAAAAAAAAAAAAAAGAGGTCTGGATGTATGCAGAATGTAAAACATCACAGCAGCACGAGAGAGAGAGAGAGAGAGAGAGAGAGAGAGAGAGAGAGAGAGAGAGAGAACAGGAAGTGAAGTGAAAAGCTAAAAACATGATGAGAAAAAAAAACCCTGACAGAGAGAAAGAGAGAGAGAGAGGAAGATGAGGGAATGAAATGGAAGGAAGGAAGGAGGGAACGGAGAGGACGGAGGGATTAGACGGACGCTGGCAGGTAATCCTGGAGGAGGTCGTTAGCCGGGATCGAGCTAATTAAAATGTGATTTGTGCTACAAGCAGCTTACAGGCTGCTGCACGGGGGGAAAGAAGAAAGACAAGAAAAGAAAAACGTACAAGAAAAGAAAGAAAAGAAAAAAAGGATCTGGTAGATCAAGAAAGCCAGCTGTCATTTCTCAGACAATTGTTGTCCTGAAAAACTTTTGTCTGTCTGTCTCTGATGGATGGAGAGTGTCTGTGATAATACGGAAGGAAGGAAAGGAAAAGTTTTGCTAGTTAACCAAAAAAGTTGATATAACTTCTGGAAAATCCTCCTGCATGGGGATATATTTAATGCATGAGGTTTAAGAAAGAATCCCTTTTATATATATTTTTTTGTTTACCAGATCTGTTCTATAATATCGTCCAGAAGGCGTTAATTCAAATTCAAAGCGGAGGAGATGTTCAGCGTCGTTGATAATAGACTGAATTTTACTGTATAGATGAATCAGAGTTGTGGGCAGAAGTAGATTTACTGCATCACATAACACTGCGTATGACACAGTGATGCCACTTTTACCCAGAAATCTCTCTGCTAGACCCTGTAGAAGCAGTTATATGTGCAGATACGTTGTTAAAATAAAGGTTATAATCTATAAAACGTAAACTTTTCAGTGTAATTTATCCCCGTTTGAACAGATGGAGAGACATGTTTTCTGTTCTGTGCAGTTATCAGCTGCTCCGACAACAAACTTTAAACTTTTACTTTCATGAATTAAAATCCTGACGTTTCAATGGCGACGACGGATCGATCTGTGTTAGCTTTGTGCTGCAGTGTGTTTTACTTCCACAGTATCATTTTGTTTCAGATTTCTATGACATGATGAAATAATTTCTTATGATTCGACGAGTTAAATCAGAAAGTATCAAGTAATAATTCCTGCTGGATCAATGAGCGACTGTGAAGGTCGGACAGAAGCTACGTTCAATGATTTTTTTTTGTTTTTTTCCCACAAAGCGTGCGTCACAACCAGTTTCACACTCGTGTTTTAAGACTGAACAACTTCCACATTCACACGGACGACCTTCATCCGTCCACTGTGATGAACACATAAAAACTTCTCTGCTTTCATTGCCGATGATGCCGCAAGAACAGCGGCGGCACTTGATTTTCCTACAAAGCATCACATTTTTTTGTGTTGGTGTCCAACAAATTACCAGCTGAAATCTGTACCTGTTATCTTTCCACGGCTCAGGTTTTCATAACCACTGATAAAAACACATGAATGCTCTTTATCACGACCGACTCTTTCAACCTTTTACCTGACTGACTCTCTCATATGTGTGGAATTCAGTTTGTCTTTTTTTTTTTTAACCGTAACGTAGGGTTCAGGTCATGACATTGTCTGTATTTTGAACATAAAAATAAAACAAATATGTAAAATAAAATAAAAACTTTACTGGTTGGTAGTTTTCTTAGTTTGATATGTCAAGGATTTTTGTTCCAATTAAAACATTAGGCGGGAAATTCAAATCAATACAGCTCAGTGACAGCATCGGCACCGCTGTCAGAGACGAAAATATCAAAGCGGTGCCCAAAAAACGGCACAACAAAAGAAAAATCTGTGGAATTTTCTGCCAAACTTACAAAAATCACGACTATATTTGTAACAGTAAATCCTGTCAGACGTGAAGAAGGATGCAGTCTGTTAACAGCTGGGTTCCTGCATAGCTGACAGTGTTTAGCTACCATACAGTTATCGACCATTTTGGCAAGATGAACAGTTATTAAACAGCCCTGTATGTTATGCTGAGTTTTTTTCCAGAATAATATAATGTTATAAGGCTTTCATACAGCCGAACCTACGGGGAATTTGTCTTTAGGCACAAAAACATCGATAGCCCACATACAGAGACAAATATAGCTACTGCCACACAAGTGTCATAAATACAGGATAGGATATTTCATAAATAAAAACACAAGCTATAATAAAAATGTTTAAAAATTCAGCTTCAGCACCAGAACCATGGACAGGTCCTGTATCTTTACAGACGCAGGGTCAGCAGCTTTACTCGCTCCGCTGTGTTCATCTGTGCCTCAAACCAGCACGGTTACGTTACGGCGCTGCATGTATGTTATCTGAAGCTCTATCAACTGCTACACACACTAAAAGAGATTATAATAAATGTGTCATTTCAACTAAGTTCATTAATCTCTGAGGACATGACAGACGAGCTGCTGTTTGCATATAAGAACTCATAAATTCCTATTTTTCATATTTCCATATTAAAATATATATATATTCATACATGAATATATTTGTTTGTTTGCATTTGTTGATGGGATTTATTTTACAACAGTAAACACTTAGCATCTTACCTGCTAGCTGGAGGCTATCTTATCTGGCGGTAGTAAAAAAAAAGGAATTTGTGGGGGCTGGAGGATAAAGAACAGCGAATAAATCCAGCTCATGTTCGTCCAAACCGCAGTGACAATGACAGGAATAAAGGTGGTTAAATCATCACATGGCACATATTTACTACATTTTCCTCTGACAGGTTAAGAAAACCAAGCCAAACCATCACAGGAAGCTTTATCCATTATCATTCTGTTTTGTCACTTCTCCAATTTGAAAGAATCACACTCCTCTCCCTCCTCCTCCTCTCTCCTCTTCCTCCTCCTCCTCCTCCTCTTTGAAGCAGTTGGATATTGGATTCTGAAATGTTTCTGTGTTGTATTGATTTCTGCTTTCACTTCAGAGCCGACGGCCTCGACTCCTGTGTGTGTGTGTGTGTGTGTGTTCATGGTTTTTTTTTTTTTTTTTCTGTTTTCTACTGATTCACCTTCTTCTTTCATTCACATGTTGACGTCCAGCGTTAATCAATCCAGTAAAGAGGTCAAAGGTTGAGGAGACATGTTACATAATCCCCATATTAAACCATAAGTCCATCTTGTTAGGGTTAGTGAGCTGGTCTGGTCTGCTACTGGACATGCTCAGTAGAGAAATGGTTCCCAAACTGGGGGTCAAGACAAATCTGAGGGGTCTCTAGGTGACAGGAAAGTGGGAAAAAACATATTTCTGCTGCAACAGATTCAGATTTTTGCCTTTTTCTACCTCAAAAATTACTCTTGAACTGGTCACAGCTGGTAAATACAACCTGTTTTTCTTAAATTAATTAATCCACCACTGAAAACAGTCCCGAACAAATGCACTAGTTCCTCCTGTTTAAGTGATTTTTGCAGAAAAACCTACAGTGAGCAGCTGTTTTCTTGGTATTCCTGGTTTAATTTGACTGTGTTTATTCAAAAACTCAAAAATCAGCATTTAAAAAATGTTGCTGCATTCATAACATTCAGGGACATCCATTGAAATCCAGATGGCTGTTATGTTTTCCTGTTTTAGGTAAGATTATAATAATGTAGTGTGAGTTTTCCTTCATAAATAACTAGTATGTAACCCAAAGAATACATTCTCTCCTGACTATCTGAGAGCTTTAATAGGGATTAATCACACATTTATTAAAGACTGATAAGGTATATATGAACTAATGTGGCTGAGAAGTGAAGGGATACTGTATAGATCAGAATATTAACAGTATATAAGGGTTAAAAACTTGTGGAACCGATGTGTTTGGAGCAGAAAGAGCAGTGAAGTTAGAAAGTACTGAGAGACGGACTAACACGTCGTTGGTTCGGCTCTTTTCAAGGGATTTATCGGCAAAAAAAGAAAAAATATAAAATAACATTGGGCTTATCATTTAAACATACTGTACCGGAGGAAATAGTCCAAACACACAAATTGACTTCCTTTAAGTCTTCAGATATCTGCAGGAGAGAAAACGATTGTAATATTTACAGCAACAATGCGCCGCAGCCGAGCGCAGACTTATTTCTGCTCTCATAAGTGCATTATTATGTGACAATATTGTCATCTTGACAACAATAAAAGTGGATGTGATGTTCCCTGTGATGGATTATCTGTCTGGTGGAAGTTCCTCTGCGAGCTGTTTGTAACGGAGGGAAACTAAAAACTGGTGATGGTTTGAAAGACGAAGAAGAAGAAGAAGAAGTCCTGTAAAGTGGAGACGATGTTTTGGGTTGTGTTGACCAACCATTACTTCCTTTTTCCAGTGATTTATGTTAGATTTTATCATTATATTTGATGTTTTTTTGAAACCAGACACTTAGAGATGAAAACCTTCTGCTTCCCCTTTTTTGCTTTGCAGCGTGATTTCTTCTTCTTCTCCTCTACACCGATGGATTTTCTTTACTGAGTAAATTAGAAACATCCAGTTTGTTTTCTTCTACTGAAAAAAAGAAGCCTGAGAAGGTTTGGCTAAACTGATTTAAAAATATCTTTAATCATGTAGGAGCGAGCATGTAGGAACTGTCAGAAATAACATTAAAGCGAAAAGAAATGTACTAAACGGAAAGCGGAATGCTGTAATTGTCCTTTAATGGACGTTTGCTTAAGTGTGAAATGCTTTTGAATCGGTCTGTCATCATCACAGTCGTCCACAAATAGGCACAATGAGCCCCGCTGACGAGACGTGCTGTTGAATTCGCAGCAGTAGGAAGGAAAAAGAACAGACAGATCCAGGTCTGCTCGGCGAGGCTCTGCTCGGCGAGGCTGGCCGAGTCTGCCGGCCGGCCGACAGCTATACGGTGAATCGGCTTCCTGTGATCCGCTCGCTGTGATTGGATTAAGCCGTCATCCGCGGGAGATGATCTGCCCCGTCCACCCACACAACAACAGCCAGATCCCTGCCGCTCACCCCCCCCTTCTCCCTCCCCCCCACCCCCCCCAGATCCCTAAGCAGATTTGACAGACAATAGCATTATGGCTGCACCACATGTCTTTCATTAACGTGGGTGACGGAGGAGGAGGGAGAGAGGAAGAGGAGGAGGAGGAGGAGGCAGGTATAATCAGGACAGAATGTGGCAGCGCTCTGGCGAGGAGGAACGACGGAGCAGAAACACGTCTCTATATCTGTGTCCCGAAGACAAACTTAAAGCCCCCCTTCCACTCAAAAATATAACATTTTTCTTCTTCTTCCATCAGTTGGATGTTCTTCTTCTTCTTCTTCTCTGTGCAGAATCATGTATGCGCAGGTTTCACATTCATCTGCTGCTCACCTTGAATCTGAGTTTAAGACGTCTACCTACGAGCAGGATTTGTGACATCACAACTAGTCAGCAGCCAATCGCGGTCCAGTATGAAACTTACACAGAGTGTGATGTGGAAACTTGACGCCTCCAGAGCACGAATACTGGAGGGAGAAGGAGGAGATGTCATTTTAAGGATTTTAATTAAAGTTTTTGTGGATAAAACCATATTAGACATCTCTTAAAACATGTCTGGAGGGAAACTTGGTGGGT